>NC_069003.1:18841618-18845633 GCF_001194135.2 Octopus bimaculoides
ATATATATATATATAATGTAATAGGCTGCTGTACTGTTTTTTATCTACCAAATTTTGCTCACAAGGTACTTTGATCATCTGGAGACTGTGGTAAAAGAGATACTTGTCTAAAGTTTCACACACTGTGGAATGAAATCAGACCCAGAACCAATTGTCGTGATTCTTGTTTGTTAACCACAGAGCCATACTTACTTCCTGTCTTGTATATTTTTCTCTACTCTCTAATGACAGTCACTTTTCATTGATTGGTGGCAGAAATTTATGTTTCTTTTGTAATACTCTTCTTATTCTTATATTATTCTGCTGGAAATTTTGCAAAGAACTCTGGCAGCAAGAATTCAGTCTATGTTGATTAGATATATAATTTTGCAGGGATAGTATAAAGTCATTGGTTGGTTTGTAAAGAAAAATGTCAGGAGAATATCATCTCCATGTTAATTTGTATCTATCTATATATAAACACTTGCACATGTTCCTGTGAGCATATGCAGTGACTATGCAAGCAGCACTGTATCAAAATACATTGTGGTGCTAATAAAGTCTGTCTACATGTGTGTGTGTTCTGTGTATTTTATGAGGATTCTATCTTGAAGTAAATAAGAAAACTGTTTTTTTTTTATTATTTTTCATTTCTTATAATCATGCACAAGAAAAAGAAGAAAAATATATTTTGTGAAGTCATTGTTGTGTTGTCTGTGTGGTTTGATAAGTCTTCTGTAAAATTGCTATTGTGTGGTGTGTGACATTGTTAATGTACTGATATACAATAGTAATAGATACAAGTGCAGTAATTTGGGTGAAACCTTGCCAGGTGACTTTGGATTGAGAAAAGAAAATCATTGAATACTGAAGGTGAATGGTTTCAGATATGATGTACACACACATATACATACATATAGACATACATACATGTCAACATACATATATACACGCGCACACACACACACACAGCATCTATATATACATTTATGTGTGTGCGCATGCATGCACACATATACACACACGCGAGCACACAGATACACACACACACACACACACACACACACACACACACAACACACAGAGTTATGCCAAGTGGATGCTGCTGCATGCTGTAACTAGCAGTTACAGTTCTTGGTGGTGGAAGGGGTGGGATGGAGGAAAACCAGCTATTTTTGACAGTTTTCAACCCTTACTGACCAACTGAAAATGTTACATGGAGCAGCAATGAAAAGGTTATCTGTTTAGGAATATGTCATTCTATATGTCACCGACTTCGCTTGGCTAAATGGAGGTGAGTTGCTAGGCTTATTAACAACGCAACAGAAAGTAAGTTAGTTGCATTACAATAACTTCCAATGTTCTCTGTATGTCTACAAAATATTAAATTAAATCTCTCTCTCTCTCTCTCTCTCTCTCTCTCTCTCTCTCTCTCTCTCATTGCCAGCGAATCTTTGGTTTGCGTTTTTGAGAATTAAACTTAAACCACACTTAAGATTTTGGTGTGATTGAAAATTGTTATTAAATTCAAAGCTGTGTGGTTTAGAAATTTGCTGTTCAACCATTGGTTAGGTCTCGGGTTCAGTTCCACTGCATGTCAGTACCTTAGGCAACTCTCTTGTCCTATAACCCCAAACCAAAGCCATGTGAGTGCATTTGGTGGAAAGAAGCCCCTTATGATGATAATATATCATCATCATCATCACCATCATTTAATGTCCATTGTCCATGCTGGCATGGGTTAGATGGTTTGACCAGGGGTGGTAAGCTGGAAGGCTGCACCAGACTCCGGTCTGATTTGGCATGGTTTTCTACAGCTAGATGCCCTTCCTAACACCAACCACTCTGAGAGTGTAATGGATGCTTTTATGTGCCACCAGCACGGGTACCATTTGTGTGACACCGATATCTGCCATGACTGCAATTTTTCTCAGCTTGATGGGTCTTCTTAATGCCAAATGTCTTGGTCATTGCCTCTGTGAGGCTCAACTCTTGAAAGGAACTCAACCACTTTGCCTCTGTGAGGCCCAATGCTCAAATGGTGCTCTTTGTATGCCACCGGCATGGGTGCCAGTTATTTGGCACCAATATCAGCCATGACTACGATTTCACTTGGTCGCTAGTCATTGCCTCTGTGAGGCTCAAAGTTCAAAGATCATGCTTCACCACTTCATCCCATGTCTTCCTAAGTCTACCTCTACCACAGTTAGAGATAGTCACTTCTTTACACAGCTGTCCTTGTCCATATGCATCACATGACCATACTAGTGCATTTGTCTCTCTTGCGCACCATATCTGATGCCTCTTATGCCTAACTTTTCTCTCAAGATGCTTACACTGTGTCAAACATGTACACCGACATTGCACATTTCTTTCAAGCCAACACATGTCGTCAGCAGTTACAGCTCATGTTCCCTGCCATGTAGCATGGCTGTTTGCACACAAGCATCATACAATCTGCCTTTCACTTTGAGAGACAGGCTCTTTGTTGCCAGCAGAAATAGGAGCTCTCTGAACTTTGCCCAGCCTAATCTTATTCTCACAGCTATGCTCTCGGAACATCGAATTCCACTACTAATTTGGTCACCTAGATAACGGAAACTATCTACTACCCCTAGCTTACCCCCTTGGCAGTCGATGGAGTCTATTTTCTGCACATTTTCAGCGTCTATTGTACCTGTGCATCTTCCACATACAAAAGCTAGTTTCCCTGTCAACCTTCCTCTGATATTGCTACATCTTTTATGTATCCAAAGCTTACACTGAGTGCATCTTATGGAGTTTCTACCTATGCCTTTTCTACAGATTGGACAGGGCCATCTACCTGAAAAGATTTGTGATTTGTCTACCTTCCTACTTACTAAGACTGGTTTTTGCTAGGTTAACTCTAAGGCCCTTTGATTCTAGACCTTGCTTCCATACTTGGAACTTCTTCTATAGTTATATATATATATATACACACACACACACAAGTAAGCACATAAATGCAAAACAAGGTAGAAAAAATACTCAGTTTCATATTACTGCTCATTGGCCAGTTGTGGTCACAGTTTGTGGTGTGTGTGTGTGTACACATATGTACTCCTGTCTTGATATCATGTGATGTAAATGAGCATCAGTTTCATACAAGCAATGTTTGTTTCCAATCTTCTGTGAAATGAATTTCTGACCATGTGGATATATGACCATGCTTGGAAACAGGTGAAGGGTGGTAACAAGAAAGGTATTTGACTGTAGAAAATTTGTCTCAATGAATTCTCTCTGACCCTTACAAGCATAGAAAAGACTTAAAGGAAAAAAAAGGGAGTAAGATTTTTTTTCTTCAGATCAAAGCCCCAGTTCAGATGCTTGCAACGTCAATAACTGTTGTTTCATTCCAACATCCAAAACAGACATAAAAATTTCACACATTTTTACATTTGATGATAGGTTTGTGTTTGATATTAATTTCAATTGAAGACCTAAGAACCAGTCAGTGTGTAGCTTATGAGGAAAGGTGGTATATAGGCATTGATAAAGATATTTCAGCCTAAAATCAAGATGTTCATGTGAAGATTACAAGTCCTGCAGGCCTATTACAATCCTTCAAATGGACAAATCATGATGATTATTGTTGAATTCCTATGTGTCATGTATTTTACCCAACCAAATGTCCAACCCCACTACAACAGGTCAAACTTGTATAGTGTGGAAACCATGTTTAGAATTTCAGAATTGTTTCATAAAGTTATTTGAGAAGTATATTTAATTGTAGACACTCATGGTTCATTCATATTCATAGCAAGTACGTTTGTCAATTTTTTACAACACTAATTTCCTTTCCTACTTTAAATTTTTGAGAAGCACAGGAGTGGCTGTGTGGTAAGTAGATTGCTTACCAACCACATGGTTCCGGGTTCAGTCCCACTGCGTGGCACCTTGGGCAAGTGTCTTCTACTATAGCCTCGGGCCGACCAAAGCCTTGTGAGTGGATTTGGTAGACGGAAACTGAAAGAAGCCCGTCGTATATATATATGTATGTATGTGTGTTTGTGTG
>NC_069003.1:18846009-18847796 GCF_001194135.2 Octopus bimaculoides
ATTTTCAAAGGATCCTACTTTGGGTTTTTACTCATGCATAAAAAAACTGCTGTGTATTTGATTTTCCATGAAATTTTATCCCCTGGATTTTAGAATCACTTTATTGCTTATTTTAGCACAAATGACATAATGTTAGGAATTGAAATGATTTTTATCTAAAAATCCATGTTCTGTTTATATTGTTTCAAAAAAAAGTTGTTTTTTTTTAAAAAAAAAATGATCTCACATTAGATTGCTGGGGGTCAGACGTGGATTAGAGCTGTAATATCTAATATCTCAAGATTGGAAAATGTTCAATCTTTGAAACTTTGTACATGCAACCTACTCCATTCAATGATTAAAACTTTCAGTGTGTGAATTTTGGTACTGTAATAAACATTTGAAGGCACATGGCCTAGTGTGTCCAGTTCCCTGACTGGGCGGCACATTGTGTTCTTGAGCAAAACACTTCATTTCACATTCCTCCAGTTTCCCTTTTCATCAGCAGGGAATGTTGGCCAGCTCACCTAGCCAGTGGAGTTGCATCATTTGAAGGCTAAATTGATGCAAAAGTGCATTGTGACCAGCGATGTGTAACAACATCTGATAGTCTAATCAATCACGTGATCACATGAATAGACATTTGTGCCTATTTTCAGAATGTAATTGGCCTAATTACCTATAACTGTTGTAATGATACAGGGTGCCAAAATCTCTAAAAATCTTGCATTTTGGTATTTTTTTCAACATCTATAAGTATTTTATTATTATTTATTTGTAATTTACTCCTGGAGTAGGTTGCATGTACAAAGTTTCAAAGATTGAACATTTTCCAATCTTGAGATATTAGATATTACAGCTCTAAATTTAGCCAAATTCTCAAATTCAGCTCAGCCTCCTATTTTGAATTGCCCATAAAATCAGAACCATACATTGGAGTTGAAATTTTCAGGATTAACTTGGTCCAAGGACTACATGACTCAGAAAAAATTTCAAGCAATTTGAAAGAGACTATCTTTTAAGTTTGCTTCCAAATGAATAGGACTGCCCTCAGAGCCCTTTGGATATTTTTTTGAGTCCACTCTGTTGTAAGTATTTGGAACTTGGTCTCAGGTCTGAAAATAGCTTCCTTTCCTTTTTTCTGCCTACCAGTCACTGAAGCCCCTGGAAAGGCTCAGTGATGTTATATCCTTCCCTTTTACTAAGATATAAAACAACAGAAAACCATACACACACACTTTCTCTCTCTCCCCCTTTCTTTCTCCCTCTCCCCTCCCCCTCTCTCATTTGAGCTATACTACTAAATGTTAGCAATATCTGGCTTCAGCGAAGCTGCTATGATATTTAATGATAATAACAGCTATGCAAATAATAACATTGCTTCTTATTAAACCAATGACAATGATAATGTGGTGGTGGTGGTGGTTATAATAAAATTTATTTATATTTTTAATTTTCTACAATATACTTATCTACTATATTATTGTCTGTCAATTTCTCTGCTGTTAACCTCTTTCTCTACCAAATAATCTGAATGAGAAGAAGCGGGTAATGTGTTATAAACATTGTTATGACATCTGTGTTAGATTAGTTTTTAAACAAAAGGGCTCTCTGTTGGGTTTCCCTTCTCACAATATTCTCTCTCTTCACACAACTGTGTTTAGAAACAATATTTTGAAAAACAAGCAAAAATATAAAAAAATCTTAAATGTCTTCGTTAAACAGGTTAATGACACTAAATCTGTACATATCCCCCCCCCCTCACACACACACACACACACACACTCTTTCTCTCTCTCTCTCTCTCT
>NC_069003.1:18847941-18852372 GCF_001194135.2 Octopus bimaculoides
GTGTGTGGGAGTTGTGGGTATATAAAATAAAATAAAGAATATATCTGATGTTAGATTTCTATGCCATAATATTGGACACTTCCGATTACAAATATCAGCAGGCACATTCGTCCATTTTGTTATACTTTTCTTTCTTTCTATTTTGTTTTATATTTTAAATTGTTTTTCCTTTTAAAATATGTTTAGAAGCACAGGCATGGCTGTGTGATTAAGAATTTTGCTTTGCAACCACATGGTTTTGGGTTCAATTCCTCTATGTGGCATCTTGGGCTAGTGTTTTGTTCTGGATCAACCAATGGTTTGTGAGTGAATTTGGTCAACAGAAACTGTTGGAATCCTATTGCATTTTGTGCATGCATGTTCATGTCGATATTTTGTTTGCCACCATTTGAGAGTGAAGCAATTCTGATGTTGATATTACAACCTGTTGCTCTGCACTTTTAGAAACCTGTGCACTAAAAAAAAAAATCCCTTGAAAAGCATATGAGGGTTAATAACAGGAAGAATATCCTGTTGTGAAATCTGCTTCATTTCAGTTTACATCTCATGCCATGAGAACAAGGAAAAGCAGACATTAACCCTTTAGCATTCAGATTATTCCATCAAATGTAATGCATATTTATTCCTTGTAGCTGTGAGATTTCAAAGATTTAATTGTTTATTTTTTGAATGACATTATGGGCTAGGTGTGAGAGGCCAAATCTGGCCCAGTTTGAACATAAAGTGAATGGAATATTTGAGCCAGATATGGTCAGTTTAAATGTTAAAGGATTAAAACAAATGGCAAATAAATAATTTCTGCATTTTGTGAACAATTTGATGGTGAGAGTGACAAGGAAGTGTCTGTGCCCCCAGGCAGATATAAAGTGCTCTACACAGTTTTTTTGTTTGTTGGCTCCAGTTTATGGAGGAGGGTTCTCCCTGGTGTTTTACAATTTTTATCAATAAACATCAGAAAAAGTTATATATGTACTTACATAGACATAAGTGCTTACATACACATACTCTCATACGCACATACATTTGAAAAGTTAGTTACAAACTAGAAGTTATTTTGAAAGGGCTTAAGATGATATTATATGTTGAGAATGATACTATCTATTTGACAAAAAGATTATTGACAAGCAATCAAATGTTTTGATCAGATAAGCTTTTGAAATGTTTTTTATTTTAAAAACTCTTAGTGAAAAATTTAACCATATGTAATGCATCAGTCAAGAAATTTATATATATATAAATATATTCATCTACCTCATGCTAGCATGGACAAATGGATGTAAAAATGAAAAAAGAGTAATAATAATACTTGTATATGTTGATGCTGTTTCATTTCTATTTAACATCCATTTTTCATTGCTGGTAAGGGTGTGATAAATTCCTTTCACATCAATGAAATAAATCAGCATTGTCTTGACATTGGCCTTCACTTGACGTACTTTTTTGGGGGTGTGGTGATATTGAATGCCTCCATTGATTCAATTGCTGTTTCGTTTGTAGGTCGTAGCCGTAGCACCAGCTTTTGTCACTAGTGATGACCCTTTGGAAAAAGGTTCTGATCAACTTCCAACTGTTCTTTCAGTTCATGACACACATTCAGCTGTGACTGCTTCTTCCATGAGCAAGTGAGACACAAATTTTGCTGCCACTCTTTTCATTCTCAATTCATCGCTCAGAATTCATTGGAAGGAGCTTCAGGATACATCAGTCATATCAACAAGATCGTCGATTGTTCGTTGATGATCCTCCAAAATCAGCTCATGGATTTTCGTGATGTTTTTTTCATTCATTCAGGAGCTTGATAGTCACCCTGAACAAGGTTGATTTTCAAGCGACAAGTGACCATTCCTAAAACATGGAAGCCACTTGTAAACTTGTGTTTTGCTCATGGCAGCATCCTTGTATTTCAGGCATGACAGCTGTTTCGGCCAACGTTTTCCCCAGCAGAAAACAGAATTTCATGGAAGCATGCTGTTCCTTCATTTAAGCCATTGCAAAAATCGATGAATAGGAGAGAAGCACTGCAAAACAAAGACACACCACATGGCAGTATGACTTCACTTGACAGACTGATGCCTGAGGGCCACATCAAGTGGAGGCCGAACCACAACGGGCTTGTCCTAAAAGAACATTTCCAGTTACCTTTGGATACTCGTTATATATATATATATATATATATGCACACACACACACACACACACCCACACACACACACACACATATATATATACACGTGTTGTGAACTTCTGTACAGTTTCCATCTTCCAAATCCCTCTCAGAAGGTATTGATCAACCTAATGTTATGGTTGAAGATGCATATATACTCAGTGTTTGTGCAGTGTGATTGAACTGTGGAACCACTTCCTTGCTAAAGGAACTTCTTAAGATCACAGTGATGCATGCGTCCACCCTCTCCAATACCAAAACATTCTGCTCTGCCCTATCACTCCCACACCCATTAGAATTGCTGCATTTTGGGCACGGTTGGGAGTCAGATATTTCTTGGGCAAAAGTATCTCAAAAACTTGTCAACTAAGTTGTGTACAGAAGTTGTTGCAAAGAGGTGGACAAATAATTTTTATTTGCTCTTATCTCTCTCTCTCCACTCTGGTCACCTCTTACTTACACTTGTTGCTCTGGCTGATGTTAGATAACTCATATTCTGTTTATTTCTATTTATTTTCTGAAATACCAACATGTTTCTTGGCATCAGTCATTTCATTCCTCCAGCTATCCCACTCCAAATACCAGCATGTTTTTCTCTCTGTCTCTGCTCTATTCCTGCCTGCTCCTCCCTTGAAGCTTTCAATTCTTTTTTTTTTTTTTTATATGTGCTATAAAAATATTTGAATTTAAAGTTTAAAAGCAAAAAAAAAAAAAAGAGACTGAAAAAATATCTACAGGGAGAAAATATTCTTCTCTACTCCAAAGTGAAGAGTCTTTGCTTCTAATCCAGCCTTTTACAACTGAGATCTAAGGTTAATCATGTAAGATTGATTGAAGGAGAGAGAGAGAGTGGGGGTGGAGATGTAACAATGTTTGAGAGTTGCTAGTCATCCATTTAACAAGCTCAGATATCAGTTAGGAGGAAATAGTCTGTTAATTGTGGTACATGCGTAGGCAGGCAGGCAGGTAGCAGCCATTCCAGTCAAATACTTACTCATGAGCACACCAAGAGAGCATCCACAGGGTTCTCAACCTGCTAGAAATACTAAGCAAATCTCCCTTAAATCACACTCTACTCCTTTGAAAAAAACGAATGATCCAAGGGTAACCAAAAATATGCAAAGACCTCAGTATGAGCCATAAGGCTGGAATAACTTTGATCATAAGACTGCTTATTCAGAAATGATCTAGTATTAAACAATGGCAACAATGACTATCACTGATTCAATAGATGAGCCTCCATGCAGTGACTTGATCTGCTAGAAATAGCAACCAAATCTCCATTATATTCTGCTATCTTCAAAAAATGGAAGGACACATTGGATAATAATATGGTTCTAAAGAACACTGTCTTAAATGATGGAATGATCATAGACAGACTGCTTTTAGATCATAAGCATGTTGGATTAAGGTTGATCTGGGGCTATACAATAACAGTAAACGCATCACACCAGACATTATTTTTCCCATGTATTCAACTAAGTACACCCTAAATCTAAGAAAAACTGCATCATATCACTGAATTTTCTTGAGCAACTCCTAAATATTGGTGGATGCTCTCAGCTGTAGCTTGGATGTTGGACATTGTCAACTGCTGCTCTGTTAGTTGACACCGTTGACTGCAGTTGTAACAATGGACACCATTAACAGGTGGTGGAAGTCTACAATTGTGGCTCTGATGGGGAAGCTTTGCTAGTATATATCATCAAAAGAAACTTTGTTAATTGATACCATCAAATGAGACTCTGCTAGTGGATACCATCAAAAGAAGGTTTTCTAAGGGACACTTGTCAACTGCTCATGGATATCTTCTGTTAATTGTATGTGTGTCAATAAATGTTTCCTGTGAACTGCAAATTAGACCAATAGCTGCCTTCTGTCAAATGTAGCTCTGCCAGTGGATGCTCGCCACTAAATGCAGGTTTGCCGATAAAGGCTTACCTCTAGCTGCTGATCTGCTAGTGGAGACTATAAATTGAGGCTTTTTAAATAAAAGCAGTCAACTAAGACTCTGGTGGTGGATGCTATCAATTTCATTCTGGTGCAGTAGATGATAAATGTTATTAGTCAATGGTCATCTTCCTCTTTTCTTTTGAACCCTTTAGCATTTAAATTGGTAATATCCAGCCCAAATATTCTCACTGTTTTATGTTTAGACCAGCCAGATCTGGCCTCTCACATCTAATCTACAATGTCATTCTAAAAATATACAACCAGACGCAGGGGTGGTTGTGTGGTAAGTAGCTTGCTTACCAACCACATGGTTCC
>NC_069003.1:18852472-18855288 GCF_001194135.2 Octopus bimaculoides
AATATGGTGTGATTTGAAGGATATTTAGCTGTTACTTCCAGCAGTTCAAGCAACTGCTCGGAGGAGACCTCATTGGTTTAGTTAGAGAGAGAAAGGTGGAGAGACAGACAGACAGACTTGTGTTAGAAAAAACTAGAAATACTACTAAGTATAGTGTGGATAATTAACCAAGTTCTGAAAATAGTTGCTAAATGAAGCAGTGTGATTTTAATGTAGAGCTTTCTTCTGGTCCAGAATGTATTGGCTGCTATTTCTGGAAGGTCAAAACTCTTGTTGGCTTTGTTGCTGGCCTGCTTGTTGCTGCTACTCCTTTTGTTGTTAGTCCCAAGGTGGCCCAGATTCAGCAAATTTATGATAAAAAAGGCATTTCAGCTATGACCAACCTGTCTTTTTTCTTCTCTCGAGAATCATGTATCTAATGCTGTTATTTAGTATAGCATTCTCATCTTTTTTTTAACCCTTTCTGTCAAAATACATCCTTTGTCTTGCATGCTAGTTCTAGCTTTTATATACTCATTACTCTAAATTTCCTCAACATTTTTTTATTGAATGCCCTTTTGTGAAATATAACTTGGAGGCAAACTCCATAGGAATTTGTGTTACACTCCAGGAATATACACAAAGGCATTTCAATTAATCTCAAAAATATTGAAGAATTTAATAAAATAATTTCATCATTATTAAGCTGGTGTTTGGAACATCAATTAACATGCAGTTTTAATGGTAAATTTTAGTTTAGATCACTATAAAACAGAAAGTTTATATCATTAAACCCGAAGTGGTCTTGGGCAGGTTGGTATAAAAAGTGTTGTGAGTTTAGGAAAATTTGGTTGTTGTTTCTAGCAGATTGAATCATCAGGTAGATGCATCATGCAGTGTTTCAGTTTCGCTGGTTACTTGCCTCTTCACCTCCATAGTGAGTTCCCACTTTCTTTTGGAAAGTGATGGTTAGTTAAGTTTTGACAGAAGGTAATATTTGGAGTAAACCTGGACAGGAGTCTCTGTGCTTCCCTAACATAAAGAAAAATCAATTTTTTAAAAACCTTTGATGGCTTTAGCTTGTTCCATAAGAATTCTTGTACTTTGAGAAAGTAAAGTGGCAGAGAAAAAAAATAGATAAAAAATAAAGACTAGCTGTGAGATGGCATAGATTTATCTTGACCACCTTAAGTTCTTTAGTCTGATTTTGTGTTCCACCAAAGTTTAATTCTTTAAGAACACACACCAGGCAATGTTGCTAAGGATTTGGTGAGAAATACTATACATAGATAGATACATACATACATGCATGCATGTATGTTGTTGAAAATGCACTTAAGTTTCAAAAGCTCATAAATGTTTAAAATACATTTATTTACATATATACCATATATAGGAAGATTGTTACTAAAAATTTTGTTGGTTTTTTTTTTTTCCGTTGAAATTGAGTCTTTTTTCTTTTCTTTATAATGCTTTTTCTTCTTTCTAAAGGATATACAGCTGTAGTTTATATTTTTTAATCAGTATGTTTTCCGTATTTAAATGGAATTGGGTTGAAGTGTTTCCAGTGCATTGATAGAGAGGGAAGATTTGGTCTTGGTGCTGGCTAACGGGGATTTTTCTAGTGGTGAGGTCCTGGATTTGTTGTCTGTGCACCATAAGTCTATCCCTCATAGTTAAGCTTGTTTGACCAATGTAGTCTCCACCACAACCTCCACATTTAAGAACATAGATTAAGTTCTTCAAAGCACAGGTGAAGTCATATTTTATGGTAAAAGTTTGACCCGACTTAAATTTCTATGTTGAGCCCTCTAAGAGAAAGGTGCAAGTTCCGCAGTTAGGCGGTTACATCTTTTTGACTTGTGGGGTTGTATTTTTGGTGGGTAATTTGGCGCTGGCGAGTAATTTTAGCATTATCGTGATGGAAGATGACACCCTTTCTGTTAACCAAAGATGCTCACTTTTAGCTCAGAACTGTTTTCAAGCGACAAAGTTGCTCACATCAAAGTTTAGCATTAATTGTTTGGTTGTTGTCCAACAGTTCATAGTGAATTACTCCTCTAATATCCCACCATACACTCAACATGAACTTATTTGGATGAAGTCCTGCTCTCAGTTGTTGAATGGACGTCCTCCTTGACTAATCCAAGAACGGCAGCATTTAACATTATGGTAAAGAATCCACTTCCCATCACCTGTAACAAGCCTGTCTAAAAATGTTGCTTGAAAGTGTTGCGAAAGCAATGTTTGACAACAAGCAGCACACTGTTGTTGATTCTCTAGAGACAGCTCATGAGGAACCCATTTTCCAGCCACTGAAACCTTTAGCTGGCGTACCACGGTTGTATGGGCCACGTTTAACTATTCTGCAAATTCCTTAGTGGTAATGGTAGAGTTCTCTGAAACAAGGGCTTCCAACATTTTGGAATCAAGTTTTTTTGGACAACCCTCTTTTGCCTCTTCTTTCAAAGTGAAATCACCACTTTGGAAACGGGAAAACCACCTCCTGCAACTTCTTTCATTCACTACATCATCCCCATAAGTGCTCTGAATAGATCTTGCTGCTGCACTTGCATTAAAACCTTTATGAAACTCATAGAGTAAAACATTTCTTATGTGATCTTTAGGTGGGACAAACATAGTGGTAAAATTTTCTGAGAATAATGGCCAGAAGTTAGATAATCTGAAAGAAAATAGTATAAATTAGACACAGAGATATCTTAAAACGATAAAAGAGGTTTAAAAATTGATAAAATGACTTTGGAACATTTTTCTAGAAATTGGACATTACTTTTGCACCAACCTGATATACATTTATTTATATGTGTGTGTGTGTA
>NC_069003.1:18856077-18858679 GCF_001194135.2 Octopus bimaculoides
CTGCATCCAAGAAGTAAGATGGAGAGGAGGTTCCACTAGGTTCCTCACAGGCAAAGAACACAGGTATAAGATTTTTGGGGCAGGGAACACTGACAGGGTTGGGGTTGTGGGTATACTTCTTGTGGAGAAATGGGCTGATAAGGTAATCGAGGTAGTCAGAGTATGTGACAGAATACTTAAGATTAGATTAGTGCTTCATTATAGGTTAGCAACCATTATCTCGGCCTATGTCCCTCAACTGGGGCTGCCTGATGTGCAGAAAGACCGATTTTATGACACCCTCTTGCAGACTACCTCGTTGACGAATGACAGGGACCTTCTCTTTGTGGCTGGGGACTTCCATGGACATGTTGGACAATATGCAGGGAGCTTCCATGGCGTACATGGAGGCTTTGGCTTTGATTCCAGCAACGAGGAGGGAACTAGATTGCTGGAGTTCTGCAATACTAACTTCAGGAAACCTGCCAGTCACCTAGTTACCACCTACCGTTCTGGCAGGCACACTAGCCAAATTGACTACATCCTCGCCAGAAAAAGGGAAAGAGGGCTGCTTATAAATGCCAAAACCTTCCCAGGCGAAGAATGTACCCCTCAACATAGACTAGTAGTTAGCGACTTTGGGATCAGGGCTAAATGGATGCCCAGAAGACGACCAGCATGGAAGAGAAGGGTCTGGAAGCTTAAAGATCCTGCAAACGGACAGAGATTTAGAGACATATTACTCGAAGCCTTTCATGAAATAGAAGAGGATATAGCATCAAATGATGTAGAAGACAACTGGAGGTTTCTACAGGACAACCTGCTGAGAGCCACTGACCTGATCTGTGGATGGTGCAAAGTCCCCTCTCAACCCAAGGAAAATGTCATCTACTATAACCTTTGGCCAACCAAAGCCCTGTGAGTGGATTTGGTAGACAGAAACTGAAAGAAGCCCATCGTATATGTACATATCTATGTGTGTGTGTCTTTGTGTCTGTTTTTTCTCCCATCATTGCTTGACAGCTGATGTTATATCCTTATAACTTAGTGATTTAGCAAAAAGAGACCAATTGAATGAGTACTAGGCTTAGAAAGAATAAGTCCTGGGGTCAATTTCTTTGACTAAAAAACCTGCATTCAAAATGACTGAAACAAGTAAAAGAATAAAAGAATATACAGAAGTAAGCACATAAATGCAAAACAAGGTGGAAAAAATAGTAATTGAACACTAAAGACAGAGTAATATGCTTTTTATTAAAGCTGGAAGAATTTTCACTAACTGTTACTCAGAGTTTCACATCACTGTTTATCAAACAGTTGTGATCATACTCTCTGTACAATCAAAACAATCTGATGAACTTGAAACTGAGTGACAGTTTGTGAAGATTTTTCAGCTTTAATAAAACGTATATATATATATATAGATTACAAGAATAATCTCTACACCACATAATATAAATATTAATGAAAAAAAAAAGCATGATTAACAGTATTAAGCATTTTAATTTTTTAGTTTTTTTCAGTATTCACACACTTTCTAAATTACATAATTGTCAAAAGGCTATTTAACGAAGTGCCATGCTGTATTTAGTTACATATCTTCCTCTGAGTTCTGAGTTCCAAGTTCTTATCTTTGGCAGTCAACTTAAACTGCGGTTGGTTAGTTTACTCACTTATAATGAGCCCTCTCTCTCTCTTCCACTTCTCTACATATTTGTGGTCTTGTATCAATAATCCAAGAAACCATTATTATTCCATTCTAAGAATCATGTGTTTATTGCATCAGATTATATAATAAGTTAATTAGTTTCATATTTTATACTCATTAAAAGTTATATTAATTACTTCAGAACTGTTTTCACAAACATTTCTATAAAAGGAAAGAAATGTTTTTTGATATATTAGGTGCAGTCATGGTTGCGTGGTAAGAAGTTTGCTTCCTAACCACATGGTTTTTGGTTCAGTCCCACTACGTGACACTTTGGGTGTCTTCAAAATATTACCCCAGGCCAACCAAAAATTATGTGAGTACATTTGGTTGATGGAAACTAAAAGATGCCTGTTTTGTGTGTGTGTGTGTGTGTCTTTGTGTTTGTCCCACACCACTGCTTGACAACTGGTATTAGTTTGTTTACATCCCCACAACTTAGCGGTTTGGCAAAAAAGAACAAACCCCTCAAGACAGTGCCCTAGCATAGCTGCTGCCCAATGACTAAAACAAGTAAAAAATGTTTTAAAACTAGTAATGGCAAGGACCGATCAGAGGATGTTGAGCCTCATGGAGGAAATGACAATGGACCAAGATGTCTGGCGATATGAGGTTCTTGAAAAGACCCACCCATGTCAGTGAAACTGAGTTCTAGAAGTGGTGTGTGCCCCACCCACACTTAACAAGAAAATTTCTCACACACTATACCACAACAAACCAAACTACATCTCTACATCTGCACTATGCTTACTTCTCACTCCCCAATCCTATCCTCTAAGCCCTATCTCACTGTATCATTGCTATCCACTAGCCCCACTGACCTGTGTGTTTCACCCACACACCCTGTCTCATGCTAGCCCCCCCCCCCCAATCTGTGTGTTCCATCCACACGCCCTGTCTCGCTGTATCATTGCT
>NC_069003.1:18858750-18862966 GCF_001194135.2 Octopus bimaculoides
TCACACACCCTACCCGAACAAACCAATCTACATCTCTTCTCTTCCTCACATTTCCTCCTTCATACACTATGCCTACCTCACTCCCCAAATCCTGTCCTCACAGCCCTGTTTCTCTGTATCTTTGCTATCCAGTAGCTTCCTCACTCTATATATACCCAGGTTTTCGCCACTCACTTCACACCCACCTCTCCACACTCTAATCGCACTTCTTTTGCAATATCCTACCACTTATATTATGCCGTTTGAACCTCAAGGGTATGCCCTGGTACTTGCCACCATCTATATCTCTCTCTCTACTCAACCATCCCATTCATATTCTGATCCCTCTTCCTTGTGAGTATGCCTGGTACTTTGCCATCATCTCTGTCCTGCTGTCTACCATTCTCTCTCTCTCTCTCCTTCTCCTGCCTATCCCTTAAGTTGGGTAACCATGTATCTTCTTTGTGGCAGCACACCTGTTTCTGTCTTCATTCCTGATCTCTCTCTCTCTCTGGCTGAGTAACCTTGTACCTCGTCTACAGCAAGACACCTGTTTCCTCTCTCACTATAACCTTATATCTTCTGACACAAGATCACCTCCTCCAATGCCCTCTCCCTTCTCAAAAGATTTTTTCTTCTTCTTGTAAGTACTTGGTGAGCCTGTCAGTGCATTTGGAAGGGCATCCAACTGTAAAAAAACCTTGCCAAAGCTGACCTCACCTATGCTTGTGCTACATAAAAAAGCACTAAGTCCACTCTGCTGAGTGGTGGGTGTTAGGAAGGGCATCCAGGTGTAAACATCCTACCAAAACAGTCACAGAAGTCTGTTGCAGGCTTCTGCCTGGCTGGCTCCTGTCAAACCATCCCACTCATGCCAGCATGGAAGGTGGACATTAAACAATGATGTTGATGATGATGATGCATTCATAATTTCAACATCGTTGTTGTCATTGTTGCTATTGTTTTAATGTCTACTTTTCTGTGCTTGCCATGGATCAGGCAGGATTCATTGAGGCAGATTGCTACAGCTGTACATTGTTCCTATCACCAACCCTCACTTCCTCTCTAGCAAGGTAATATTTTCCCCTAGTCCAGATATGTTTTCATGGGAGATTTCAAATATGCAACACTGCTTGTATGATGGTGATGTTTGTTTATAATTAGAGTTTGATCTCAAGAGTAGGAGTCAACCACACAAGCATCCAATGGGTTTTCTTTTCAGTTTCTCTTCTGCCTAATTCACTTGCAAGGCTTTGGTCAGTCTGGAGCTATAAAAGAAGATACTTGTCCAGGGGACTGAACCTGAGACCAGGTGGTTATGAAGCAAACTTAACCACACAGCCTTCTCTACTTGTTGTTATTGGCTCAAGCATTTAGTTTTCCTGTTAAATAACTTAAGTTCTTTTTGTTTAACCCCAGGTCAATTCTGCAGATCTATGTTTAAAGAGATTCCAACCCATGGCCACCTCATCTTTTTCTCAGGCATAGTGTATAATGAGCCAACAAGGAAACCTCTATGTGGTTGCTATGCCTAGTAGAAATAGCATCCAAATTCCTTTGAAACCACATCTTAGCCTAAAAAAAAACAAAAAACAAAAAGGATACTGAGTATTATAGTCATAGATACATTGTTTGAAAATAAGCTGGAACGGTCATGACTGAAGTAGTGTGATGATAGGCCAGCTTGTTTTGAGCTGATCTAGAACTAAACAACAAACACCACCACTACCTTAGCTAACAGCCCACTGGGTTGTTTTGTCTTGAGTTGCCATGTAGAGCAGTAGTTCTCAACCAAGGTCTATATAAGATTTTGGGGGGTTCTACAGAAAAAAATAGTAACCAAAGAGGTCCTTAGATGAAATATGGTTGAGAACCCCTGGTGTAGAGCAATGGTTCTGAACCAGGGTCCACATGACTTCTTGGTGGTGGTGGGGGGTCATATAATAATAATTTTTTTAGTGGTGGTGGTCCATACAAGCAAAACAGTAAGTTGGTGGTCAACAATGATATTTTAGGGGTTAATAAAAAAAAAACTTTGCTTTATGTATATTTATTGTGAGAAAAAACTAGGTTTCTTTGTCTAACGCTTAACATAGTTCAACATATTTCCAGCCACTGAAATGTGTTTTCGCAGAGAAGGTTATTACAAACCTACACAAGTGAACGGGTTTAAAACAAAATAGGAATTTTGAAAGAAGCATCTCTAAAACTAGTTTTTAAACATGGAATGGCTATGGGGTTCCACCAAAGTAAAATAGTAATTAAAGGAGTCTAAAAAAAAAAAAGGTTGAGAACCATTGATACAGAGGCTTATCCCTGTGTGTGATACCAGTAGATAGATATACATGAATAAATAATGATTATAAACATTTGCTATGAATGAATACTCAGTATCATATCATACAGACTTTAGATTGGCTGGTAAGAACACAAAATATTAAAGTTATTAACCCCAGTTCGCCTTGCTTTGAGTCCTAGACTCCTGCTGGCACCGTAGAAGCTCCATTATGATAAACAGTGTCTTTTATTTTTTTAAGCCTTTAGCATTCATATTACTCTGTCAAATGTAATAACATCTGATTATGATGTGATTGTTTATTTTTAGAATGATGTTGTAGGGTAGGTGCAAGAGGCCAGATCTGGTCAGTTTGAACATAAAACAGGTAGAATATTTTGACCAGATATGACCAGTTTAAATACTGAAGGGTTAAACTTAAATTCACCAACCTAACCAAATATCATAAACTAATTTGTCTGAAAGTGTTTGATACTGCCATCTATTTGCCTGCCGTGTCCAAATCTAAAAGAGCCATTCCTGTGATTGGCTTCAACAACAAGTTCAATAGACTTGATGTCTCTACTCCTTTTCTTTCGCTTCATCTTCATGTCACTACTGCGATAGTCACTGTTTTCTGAAAATCCTGGCTGTCTAAACATAAGGCTTACTTTATTTTATTGAATGATGTATTGGTACTCCGAGTCCTATAATTGGTAAGTCCAGTGACTTGCCAAGGCAATAAGATAGATATGTGGTTGATATCTTGTATGCTTCACCACCTTCTTTTTAATCTGCCTGTAAATTTGTGCCTTTAATTTCAAAAGCAGTTAATTGTAAAGTTTATTTTGTTTTAAAATCTTTTGTTTTTTAATCTTCTATTCAAATTTGAGTGAAATCATTTAAATACACTTGTTTTTAAAGAATTTATTATATCAAGGGGTTGTGTCATTATGCCAATGACAAACACTTTTATTATTATTATGATTATTATTGAGTGAGAGAGCAGTGCATGCCATCAAAGTGACACTGGATTAAAATATACGAAGCCCGGTATACCCATCATGACTACCAGTCTGATAAGGGCACACCAGGTGCATGCATCACAACCATATGTGCGCAATATAGTGATCTCATATCAAGATAAACAGTGCATGGCCTTGCAGGTGGGACCCAGTTAGAATTTTCTTCAGGTTGAGTAGCCCATCCCACTCAAAAGGTCCCTGAATAATGGTTTTTTAAGGATGATGAACAAAACACCCATGTTTCCAAAGGTGAATTATCCAAACCCCCAAAGAATTCCTCTCAACACATGGATATGATGCTCCCCCACTACTTCTGCTCATGATCAGAGATGCACACATCATCAGCCACTAAGGGACATGCTCAACTGGTTAAGGTCAAGCAACTGACAAGCAAATCTGTGGTATTGAGCAGAATATTTGCTGTAGCCCATTTTATTATTATTATTATTATTATTATTATTATTATTATTATTAGTCAAGACGAAGAACGCGATTCGATCGTAAGATATTTTATTAGTTGAACGATATTTGAACAGTACGTCTGCCTTTGTCAAGTTCAAAATAAGAAATGATAAAAATTCAAAATTACAGAAATTTTACGTTTAAATTTCTGTAATTTTGAATTTTTATCACTTCTTATTTTGAACTTGACAAAGGCAGACGTACTGTTCAAATATCGTTCAACCAATAACATATCTTACAATCGAATCGCACTCTTCGTCTTGACTGTTTACCTTTGTGAAGAGTTACGTCAATCTTTTTAAAATATATTATTATTATCATTATTATTATTGGTCAGTTTGTTTGCATTTAACCAATTGTTTAATTGATTGTTTAATTAATTGTTTGATCAGTCATCTAAACAAAAAGACTTTAACAGACAGTTCATCAATTAATTGGTTAAAAGGTTAACAAATTAACATAATAATAATAAAAG
>NC_069003.1:18865147-18867213 GCF_001194135.2 Octopus bimaculoides
ATATATATATATATATATATATATATATATATGTGTGTGTGTGTGTGTGTGTGTGTGTGTGTGTGTGTGCATGTGGCGTATTTTGAGATATAATTTGTATGTGTATGTGCAATGACATTCTGCTGTTACATGTGCAGTCATGGCTTGCTGTCATACTCAGTGACAGCATGCTGTTATATGCATCTCATGTGGCTGGATGGCATTGGAAGCATACTGTTTGGTGTTGAATGTATAAAATGCACACACTATTTTGCTGAGTGGCAATAAGTGCATTTTGATTGCACCACTAGTTGAATGTTTGAGGTATTCTCCAGTTTTCAGTTTATTTAATTCACTATTCCCCTCAGTAATAAACACTGCATCTAAAAGAGTGAGATAACATTTTATTTTAGACATCATCATTATATCATATCATATATATGTTGTATCAAATATCTCATTCTTTATAATGTTTCATAATATCAGTTATGTCATTTGGTTGCTATGGTAACAATCATTGGTCTCCGAATGAATGAACAACAGTTCAAAATTTCATTAGTTTCCAACACCATTATCTCAGAAACCCGTCTCTCTTACACTGTCATTGTAGCAACAGTGGTAGTTGTAGTGATTGTGGTATTAGTGACAGCATGTATCTACTACAGGTATACCACATACCACCAATTTTCTGGTAACTGAGGGTCCTGCATCCCCTTTTAATCTAGATGTAATTTTGAGTGGACATACGTTGGATTTTCTTGTGACCCACCAGTCTAGTTTGCTGGTGGTCACAAGTAATGCTGTGCTGTTTTGAATCTTCTGAATATGTAGATTAGTAATAGGCAACCTATAGCTGATGGAACTTTCTGAATTGTACTCCTAACAGAAAATTAGCTTAAATTTTTTTCAGAAGTGCAGCCTGCCTGATGATGAACCATGTCTCATGCAGGCTGCTTTTTGAGAAATGGTTACCCATGCCTGGTTTAGATATTGGTGGCTGTTATGGTTGCAGTGAGTTTTGGGAAATTTCTAGTTTATTTTGTTCATGTTTATCACCTAACTATGGCTGCTAAGCTTCATGCTATCATCACTGGTGATGTAAACATAAAGACATGATACAATTGAAGTGATAAGAGAATTGGACCATGGCATTTCAGTATCAGCCAAAGAATTAGAACATAACTTCATGATAGAAATACAAGAACTAGTGAACTTTCATTTGATACATGAAAATCAATAGAGGGAAGAGTTGAAGCAAAGAAAAGGTCTTCACTTCAATGATTTATTCAAGGGCATAGCCAAAACTAATGTCTTAGGAGTAGTGTCTAGTAGCTTCAATTCCTTCAACTTGACATAACCTGGATGTCAGATTGTGTCCCACCAGTAATAGCCATACAACACAACTCAAGCATTTTATACAGCTGTCAACAGTAAAACAGCCAACTATCCTAGCAGACCTGCTTCTTCGGAATTTTCTGATTACTTCTATAGGTCCATTTCGGGAGTGGCAAATACAGCAAGGTACTGTTTTTAAGAACAGAATATGTATCTGTAGGTGTTTAATTAAAAGTTTCAATCAATTTATAATGCTTTGGAAATACACTTTTCTCGTCCCACAGTGGCTGGTTCTCGTCCCACATTATTAATATTTACCAGTGAAACACTTGGGTCGATGTAATTGATTAGTCCCTTCTCCCCCAAATTTCAGGCCCTGTGACTATAGTAGAAAAGATTATTATTATTATGAGACCTCTGTTAGCCTGACAAAATGGATAATTTAGCAAAGGCTTGGAACCAAGAGTGCCAGAAAATCGGTGGTGTACTATGAGTTGTTGTTTGTGATTGATATGTGTTACAAAAATATGAAAATGGTTTAAAAAAATGAAATAGTGCTGTGCTGAATTTATCACCATCATCATCATCATCATCATTATTATTAATAGCAACTGTCTTCATTGTCGTTATCACCATAACAATCCTTGTAAACACCACTTTTTCATTATCATTATCATGTCTGAAAAATGCTAAACCAGTTCTAGTTATCATCATTCCTATAATTCATAATCTATTGACATATAAGATCGGAA
>NC_069003.1:18867290-18868342 GCF_001194135.2 Octopus bimaculoides
TATATGACTAGTCCAATGCTTCCATGATATTTTGGCAATATAGGATGATGACAAAATAATATGATGGTTTATTTTCATTTCATTGAGAATTTGTTATAACCATTAGCATTTATTTGCCACCTTCAATTCCACACATGGCTATATTTGTATAAGCTTTGTGCGTGTGCCATCATTTAGTATCTTCTTTTCCATGCTGGCTTGGTTGAATAGTTTTACATGAACTGACAAACGGAGCTGCAATCTCTGTTTTTATATGATTTCTACACTTGGATGCCCTTCCTAACATACACATATACATGCACAAATATGCACAAGTCCTTGAGCATGTACACACACACATACACATGAGTGGGTACCCATGGTCATCTTCTTGCATTTAGATTTGTCAATAAAAAAAATCACAATTAGAAAAAGTAGCTTTGAATATTTATCCAGTTTGGCTGGTTTGATTAAACAAGGTGAGCCAAAAGATACTAAGAGGTATATTTAATGACTCATATTGTTTTTGTTTTAAATTTACAACACCACATCATATATAGTACACACACACACATACAGCATATATGGGAATTAAATGTAGGCTAAGTGTAAAAAAAAACCATGTAAATAAAAATACAAAAAGAAAGTAATTTAAAAAGAATTTATTAAAATTTTAGACCCCTTTGTGGCTTTGGCCCACTCTATAAGATCAAAAATGTCTTTAAGTTCTCATTTTACCCTTTAGCATTTAAACCGTCCATATCCGGCCAAAAGTATTTTGCCTGTTTTATGTTCAAACTGGCCAGATCTGGTCTCTCACACCAGCCCTACAATATCGTTTTAAAAATTAACAGCTACCTCATCAAAATCTCATAGCTACAAGATAATGCATGATTAGTTCAAAACAATGTGGGTAAAAAAGCATTAATTTTGGCAGAATAATGCGAACACTAAAGGGTTAAGTATGGGTACAAGAATGGCTGTGTGGTTAAAATTTCACTTTGCAACCACTTGGTCTTGGGTTTGCTTCCACTGTGTGGCACCTTGGGCAGGTGTCTTTTAGCATAGTTTTT
>NC_069003.1:18868594-18879946 GCF_001194135.2 Octopus bimaculoides
TTCAGCTGAATGAACTGGAGCAATGTGAAATAAAGTGCCTAGCTTAAGGACTCAGTATTCCACTGTCTGAGAATTGAACACATAACCTTACTGTTGTGACCGCAACACCCTAAGAACTAGACTGTGTGTGTGTGTGTCTCTCTCTCTCTCTCTCTCTCTCTCTCTCTCTCTCTCTCTCTCTCTCTCTCTCTCTCAATGTATGTCAGCAAATGACATAAACACCTGCAAGAAACCATTAGAGATGAAATTCCTGTATCAAGTTAATGACATCTCTGTCAGCCATGCTGTCAAAAATATAGAGCAGACCAGTGATTGGTCTGTTGGATTACTGAAATCAACACTGGCAATATGGAATAGAAATATATGCCAAGTGTTTAAGTTTGAGCTCTAAATGATTAGTTAGTTATATATTTGTTTATTTAATTAATCTAAATGTCTGTGTAAAGCTGGTAAAGTATGGCAGACTGAAGAAGAGACATATCATGTGTGTATATATATAAACAAACTTTTGTTTTTATTAGAAGCATTTGAATGTATATGATACAAACAAGAAGGTGATATTTTTTCAAGTGTAACATTGCTGTTAGAACAGCAGAAATAATGGGTAAATAATCCTTATAGGGCAATGTTATGTTCGGAAAATATATATATATATATATATATATATATATATATATAACACTTATATGAAATAATAATAATAATAATAATAATAATAATAATAATAATAATAATAATAATAATAATACCAACAACAACAATAATAATCATCTGAGTATTCACTTTCCTTTGCCTGCATGGGCCAGACAGCATCTTATACTCGAGATTGCTCCAGTCTGGCCAGCCCCAAGGAAAAACTAAGCTAAGAGCATTAGATTCCTTCGAAGAAAGCAGTGAATGTATACGGAAAAAAAAATGGAAAATGTTACACAAATACAAATAACAGGACATAACAGATGTCTTTCAACTAAGGATGAATTAAATTAAGCTGGTGTGTGTGGAAATAAAGCCTTACAGCTGGGATACAAGATTTCACAGGCACAGGGAGGAATATAGATGTTACATGGATGACAGCCGAATCAAGAAAGAAAGATCAGGCTTGGCCGAACACCAGTTACGTGGGGAGAGAAGAGAGGGAAGTAGAGGCAGAGGGACAGAAGAATTAAGGAGGGGCGAGAAAAAATGACAGGGACACAGTAAAGTGAAAAGAGGTGGGAAAGTGAACAAGAAAAGAAGGCAGGGAAATGTGAGAGAGGGGGAATGAAAGAACAAAGAGTAAAATGAACGAATAAGCCTGAAAGGGTTGATAGAAAGAAGAATAGAGTCGTACAAGATTTAGATAAATATATACTTACATAGAAGAGACCAAAGTGTACGTACGCCGCTACAAAATGGGACAAGAACGCAAAACATCCAGACAGTTAGGTGATACAAAAAAGGGACAAACAGATAAAAGTTATTTAATTCATCAAGCATAATTAGTAATGATCCAAGAGTAACACTTTGTTTTACTCTTTCTTGAGACATCTTTGAGTATATGGAGGAGAGTTGAACCATTGCAATGAGCTGAAGCATTCTGGAAGGCCAAGGCATATTTTTAAGGACTCAGATAAAAATATGTTTGTGATTCATACGATTAAAAGCATTTATATTTCTGTGTCTTCAAGCAAAGCTCTGTGTGTGTGTGTGTGTGTGTGTGTGTGTGTGTGTGAGAGAGAGATAGAGAGAGAGAGAGAGAGAGTGCTATCAATAAATTAAACAGGTTTAGTTCACATGTTCAGATTGACCTTATTTTTTTGTTTGTTTGTTTTTTTTGTCCCTCTATGATATGGGTTAATACTACTCCCTTATATCTGCATCCTTACAAATGGTTGGTTCTTTAGGCGTCATCCAAAGACAATAAAAATTGGTGGTTGCAAGGAGAGGAGTTAGAGAATTTTTTTTTAGGTCATGTTCTTTTGTATTATTAACTTCTTTTAATTAAATAAATGACATAGCTTCACATTATTATATAATTATAATAATTACTTAGTGGAATCATTATAGCATTGGAGTCAATGTGTGTTATTGGTTCAAGCTTTTCATCTTTCATCTTTCATCTTGTCAGGGTCATTATTTAAAGTACCCACCAAAAACTGGGGGTCAAAGTAATTGATTATACACCACCCCTCACCTCCAGTTTCTGGCTTTGTGTCTCTTTTAGAAATTAAGGTGGTACATTGGTAGAATTGCTTGAGTGGCAGATAGAATGCCTTGTGGTATTTGTTCTGGCTCTTTATGTTCAGAGTTGATATCCCACCAAGGTTTAAACATTGCTTTTTATTGGGGAGTCCTTTTGGTGTTGATAAAATGAAGATAAAGCATGTATCTTGTATTGGGCTCAGTGTAATTGACTAACCCACCTCCCTGTATCAACTTTCAGGCCTTGTACCTAATAATATTAGTATTAGTTGTTGTTTGTTGTTGTTGTTGTGGTCATTCTGATGGTTGGATGGCAGAGGCAGAGCAACAGTTAAAACATACAGCACTATTGAGTTCTTAATATGTTTAATGTTCTGAGTTTAGGCACAACTGAGGTTGACTTTGTTTTTCATCTCCTCTCATCTTCTCAGGGTTTTATGTAATTGTTAAATTACTAATGAACTGTAGGGTGTCATCTAATCAATTATTCAATTACACCCCACCACCACCATCAAATTACTGACCTAATGTCAGTAATAATAATCATCCTCATCATCACATCCACTTTTATATAGGAGCATACATAGCTATGCTATGTGGTAAAGAAATTTGCATCCCAACCATATAGTTTCAGGTTCAGTCCTACTGCATGATGCCTTAGACAAATATCTTCTACTATAGTCTTAGGCCAACCAAAGCCTTGCAAGTCAATTTGGGAGACAGAAACTAAAAAATTTATACATACATAAAACTATCTACTTGTATGTGTCTTCACATTATGTGGTAGTTGTAATCAAGCCTCACTGTCATATAAGTAGTGGTGTTTGTTTTGGAACTTCCCTGAAAACATACCTAGGCATGGGGAAATATTACTTTGTTTGAAAACGTGAAGCAAGGATTGGCAGCCAGAAGGTTATCTGGTTGTAGATAACCTGCTTCAAAACATTGTCCGATCCATGCAAGGATGGAAAAATGAACATTAAATGATGAGGATGATGATGATAATGAACAACAATCTTTAATATTTTAAGATGAAAAACTGATCAAAGAATGGCTACATGTATTCCTACTTGATGTAACATTTTACCAGGACTGTGGAGTCGGAGTCCTGGAGTTGGAGTTGGAAACAATTAAGGGGTAACTGGAGTTGGAGTCAGTATAATAGACCACAATTACTTAATTACATAGAGGAGTCAGAGGTGTTAATAATAGAGGAGTCGGAGTCAAAGTTCTTTGTTTTGATTCCACTGCTCTGCATTTTACATTGAGTCACACAACTCTTCTCTACTGCCTGAATTGTGTACACTTGATGAATAATGTTATTAAACTCTCCTAGCCCCATCTCCTTTCTCTCTTACTCTCTCTCTCTACTTCTTCCTCCCTCCCTCTCTCTCTCTCTCTTTCTCTCCCTCTCTTTCTCTTTCTGGATATACTATTTGCTTAAGGCTTTCAGAAAATTCTTAATGTTCCTCAGTTACATTGGTTATTGTACATCAGAGTTTTGGGAGATAATACCAAATGGCACTCTTAAAAGACTATGGCCAAATATCAGGAAAGCCCAAAATATTAGAACTACATACACTGTCAACCTGAAAGTAACTGATTCTTTTTAAACTCTTTCAAAGTTACAAATAATACAACAAATTTTAATGAAATCTCAGGTTTCAATAGTTGATTACATTGACACCAGTATTTCACTGGTATCTAATTTATTGACCCCAAAGGATGAAAGGCAGAGTCAACCTCAGTGGAATTTGAACTCAGAATGTAAAGACTGACAAAATGCTACTAAGCATTTTGCCTGGCATGGTAATGACTCTGCCAGCTTACCACCTTAATGATGATGATGATGATGATAATAATAATAATAATAATAACAACAACAACATTAGTAATAGCAATAATAATGATGATGGTGATGAGGAATATTTAGGTATGACGCCAACAATTTTGAGGAGAGGGTGTTTAGTTGGCACTATAGACCTCCAGTAGTTGACTGGTAATAATTTTTGTTAGGTACAAGGAATCAAGATGGTACAAAGGTGGAATATGAAAGAAACAATAGGTCTGTATTTAAATTGATTGCAGACTGGCAGTAATAACTTGGAGAAAGGACATTAAATTCTGCTAGGATTTTAACTACAGACCAACCAATTTCACTACTCTCAGCCACCTTTCCACTCTCTAACCTTCCTCTTTAAGTGCTACTTAAAGAAGTTGATAGGGTTCGGCCTGACAGGAAAAGCTCTGTACTCAAACTGTTCTCCCATGTCCACCACACAACTTCTTTCATAACAGTCATTCACCAAGCAGAGGAAGACTTCTTGATCTCTCTTCTTTGTGAAATGAAGGTAGTGGACCGATCTTTGCTATAGACTCAGCCAATAGCTGAATGCATCCTTCTTTGATAACAACTGTTTCACATAAACCCAGAAATTGGTCCTTCATGGTCATTATACGCAATGATTTTTGACACTGATACAAGACCAAAAATTCAGTGCTGGTGGGGTGGATGAGTATAGTTGATTTAATAAACAATCATCCCCCAGTACTTGACTGGTATTTATTTTCACAGCCTCCCCTGCAGGAACAAAAGACAAAGTTGACCTTAGTGAAATTTGAACTAAACTAATAATAATAATATTTTCCTCTGTTAACCACTGAGGGATCACATAAAAACATGGGGATGGTACAGGACAGTACAATACAAATAAAGTGAGACTGAAATGTATAAACATAACAATAAAAATTCTAATAATTAAAATCCTCAAAAAGGGAGACTTCTAAAAGGCTCATGGAATCCCCACAAAAACCATGGTCACCCTGACCTTTAGAGCAAGTGTTCTCTCCTCTTCATTTGTCCTCGATATAGAGGCACATGCTTAGAGTTGGCTCGCTCACTTGGGCCATTCATGCTACATTCACCCACCTTTTAACAAAATTGCTGCAAGGCAGCACTCCCCTCTCTGCAGTTGATAAGGGCTTGGCCAAAGAGGAAATGATAATAATAATTGTTTAATGTCTACTTTTCTCTGCTTGCTTGGGTTGGATTGAGTTTATTGTGGCAGATTTTCTACAATTAGATGCTACCAATTTTCACCTGTTTCCAAGTAATGATAATAATAATATACGTACTGTCAGTTGCAATTATGTTTCTGCAAGATTCTTTTCCTTTTTAATCCTTTCGCATTCAGATTATTCTATCAAATGGAATGTTTATTTATTCACATTATTAAGAATTAATCATGAATTGTCTCATAGCTTAAAGATTCTGATGACATGATTATTTTTAGAATGACATCATAGAGTAAGTATGAGAAGCCAGATCTGGCTAGTTTGGACATTGAACAGGTAGAATATTTTGGCCAGATTTGGTCTGTTTAAATATTAAAGGGTTAGTAGATGTTATTGATAAGGATGTAGAAGTGAATTCAAGGACCTAGTATTCAGTAATGCTATAGCTAGCTGGCAGAACTGTTAGCATGCCAGACAAAATGTTTAGTGCCATTTTGTCCATCTATACATTCTGAGTTTCAATTCCACCAAGATTGACTATGAGTTTTATACTTTTAAGGTCAATAAAATAAGTACCAGTCAAGCACTGGGGTTGATGTAATAGACTATCCCTCTCCCCTAAAGTTTCGGGCCTTGAGTAAAATGGGATTATCTGATAATTATTCTGCTTGTTCCTCTTTTACTTAGCCTGCCGTGATTAAAGGAGAGAGGGGGAGGGAGAGGTGGTGTTGAGTGAAATGTGTATTTTTTTTTAACTAAGTTTTTTCCTCCCCTACTTAGCTCATCTATAATGCTCACGTGATTAATTGAAGGGAAAGGTGAAGAGCAAAAGAAAAAGAGGGAGAGTGTTATGTATTAAGTCTATAGAATTATGCATAAAGTGTGTGTATATATATAAAGTGCATTATGTAATCATTGTATTCCAATTTCCTTCATTTTTCAATGATTAGCAGATGAGGGATTATCTTTTGATACAGACACAACACAGGCAATGCTTTCGGGTTTTTGGGATAAAGTTTTCATAAATAACCCAATAAGTTTACCATAAATTTAATGAAATATTCATGGGTCCCTCTAGTTATTATTATTATTATTATTATTATTATTATTATTATTATTATTATTATTATTATTCAATATCAGATTCACTCGAGCTACACCATTTCCAAGTGTCTGGTTTATCCACAGATTATTGCTGTAGATTACCCAACATGAGACATACATGACATTGTCATCACCATCACTTGTTGTTGTTGTCATTATCATCATCATTATTTTCATCATCAGCTTCATCACCACCATCACCATTTTCTCCCTGTATTCAAATGAGAGCATGGGTTGGATGGGTCTGCAGCACAGTATATACCATTACTTATTTTCATCTCTGAAAAATAATAAACCCTTCCCTGGTCATCATCCAGTTTGAACCCATCACTACTCCTATGTCTTCTAATAACCTTCAGCTTAAAACATAGTCCACCATCCCCATTTTTACACTATTATCTAGTCCTTGGGGGCTTTTATTAGGCTTCACACTGTTGCAAACATTTTGACCAGAACCTCTGGAGTTTTCCACATTAGTGCATTTCCTGAAGATGTTCAAGCTGAACATTGGGACTGAGTACTGACTTTACCAGTGTGAGAAAGAAACTCTGCAAAAATCAGGACACTGCCGCTTCCCACCACCATCGCTTTTCACTAATAAATTTACAGACCCCCCCCCCCCCAAAAAAAAAAAACCCAACTTCTACTGTCACTACACAGTACAGTATTAATCAGCAACCATCCACAACACATCATACATTCATAATAATGCAAATAACTCTTTCCTTTGCAAGCCAGTTGATTACCCAACTGCTCCTGTCTTCATTCACCCTAATGTCTTCTATCTGACTTGTAATTTAACAAAGCATATTCTAGCTGACTCATTTACCTGACTCATTTCTCTCCAGCCTCCATAGAACCTAATATTCATTACCATATGTGTCACTATTGCACTATCGAACTACCATTCACACAATGCATCCTTCATACAATCTGTCTTATAAAACCCTCTTTCTGCAGAAATCAGATATATCCACTCAAAGTTTTGTTACCTTTTACTGTGGAAAGCTGTTTTATACATCAATCTATCATTTGTTGAGGAATGTTATGTTTGAAACGAATTTTTGTTGAGATATATCAAATTTATTGAAGCAACATGACTTGCAGAAAATACCAATTCTATTTTTGGTAGATATTTAACATCCATTACTGGAATAATCATGTGGTTTAGTTTTGCAGTTAAAGAGTTAACCCTTCTGGTATATACTCATCTGAAACTGTCTCATTGTTCTGTGATACAAATTCTCTTTTTTAAATTGATCTAAATGGAACTCAACCAACAAAATTTCAAGTTAATTTATGTTCCAAACACTAGTTTAATAACGAAGAATTAAATTCTTCATTAATTTCAAAATTAACTGAAATGAAGTTGAAATACAACTGCTTTTGTTCCAGTTAATTCTTAAAAGATGTAATAATTTGGTAAAGTAACTAAGTCATTATTAAGCTTGTGTCTGGAATGTAACTTTTTGATGGAAGGGTATAAATTAAATCACTTTAAAATAGAAAATATGTATATTACAGAACCAGGGGACAGTTTGTATCAAAAATATTAAACACCATCACCTGGCACCATGAGTTGCATGCATTCAGGCCAGGTCTCCAGTTTATGAACACATTCCCCACCTCTTTCAAAGAAAGAAAAATGATTAAAAAAAGAAAAAACAGTCATCTGAACTGTGCCCTTACTTCTCTTTTAGTACATTTGATCATATTACAATTTCTTGTACCCTGTTAATCTGCCAGAGATTCCCCATCCTACCCATTCCCCACTTTTGTATTCCCATTGTTTTGCACCAAGTTACACTCCTTACCAAGTTCCAGCCCATTCTTTCCTTCTTTTCCCTCCCCACATATAGAGCAAGGTCACACCCTTGATGGGATGGGGCCACACTTTTACTAATTAGTATTTTTTGTCTCAGCTATGTGAACCTTTGAGGTTTTGAATTTTATTTGTTTTTCTTCATCACTTATAATAAAAAAGAAAACTAGGTTGTCAAAATAAGAGCCACACCCCATATATTCATATTATCATATATACTATCATGTGATTGTGTGTGTGTGTATATACACATGAACACAAATAGGGAGAGATATTTAATTGCACCTGTGTGTGTGTGTGTCTCTCTCTATGTATGCGTGTATCTAGGTAGATAGATAATACTTTGCTTGCTGACATTAGTTGTTCAGGTTGCCATTTTTATCTGAGTCTGTTCTTCTTTTGCGCTCCTGCCCACATAGGCTGATCAGTGAACCACATTTTGCCTGTATGTTCCATTCTTGACTCGATTTCTATGCTGGACGTCCTTCCTAACACCAGTCACTGGGTAGAATGTACTGGGTGTGTTTTACTCATGGCATGAATGTTAGCTGTTGCCATAGCCTCACCTAGATTCAGGTCCTCCAGACTGTACTTGATCTGTTTGACTTTTGTCTATATTACAGAGTATACTCATTGTATTCTTTTTAATATACATCATCATCATCCCTGTTTTAATGTCTACTTTTGCATGCTAACATGGGTTAAACGGAATTCACTGAGGAAGAATTTCTATGGCCATGTGTCCATCTTTTCACTGTCATTCACCTGTTTCCAAGTAAGATAATGTCTCCTCATGGGCCACATATATTTTCACAGAAAATGAACAAAGGACACTACCTGCATGATAGTGCAAATAAATGCTTCCAAACATTCATTTACAATTATTACATAATGTCATGCAAAGACACACACACACACACACGCACACGCACACACACACACACACACACACAATGGGCTTCTTTCAGGCTTTGATCAGCTTGGAGCAATTGTAGAAGACGCTTGTCCAAGGTGCCTCACAGTTGGCACTGAACCAAGAATGATGTGGTTGGGAAGAAAACTTCTTACAGCACAGCAGCACCTGTGCCAATGTCAGATTTATCTCATAATTTACATCATATACTAATATTGAATATACTGGTAGTTAATTCTATAAACTGTCTATAACATATTCATGCATATGTCATTGTCTATATTGCCAAATATTAAATTTACATTTCATCCCTTTGTTTGTGTGTGTGTGTGTGTGTGTGTGAGAGAGAGAGAGAGAGAGAGTGAGTGAGATAATTTCAGATTAGATATATCCTCATCACTTCTTCATACCAGATTAATTCACATTATTACATTCCATAATTTATCTCACAATAGATTAATCCATGCTTCACTGTATGTATGTATGAATGCATGCATGCAGTATATGTATGTATGTATGTAGTGTGTGTGTTTAATATTGAAACCCACCCTAACTTACTATATATGTATTGTCCAATATTACATTAATCCCTCTTTCATCACGTATTGTCCCATATCAGATTTAATCACTCTCCATCATATCATCTTTATTGTCTAATATTGGTTTAACTTGTGGCTCATTATATATCATTTGATATTAGATTTATCCATGGTCTCTCATATGTTATCTGATATCAGCTTAAGCCATCGCCTGTCATATATTGTCTAATATCAGACTTACCCATGGCCCATAGTGTATTGTCTGATATCAGACTTACCCATAGCCTGTCATTTATTGCTTGATGTCAGATTACCCAATAGAGCGTTAAACATGAATGGTGTACAAATTGGTAGCTCTGGACCTACTAGATTTGATGTGCATATAAACAGATCGGTCACTTGTTTCTCTGGGACTGGTAAAGTGATGTACACACTTGATGAGATCCGCTATAAGGGTTGATAATCAATCAACCCTTTAGCATTCAGATTATCCTGTCAAATGTAAAGTTTATTAACGTTGTCATGAATTAATCATGCATTATCTTTTAGCTTTGAGATTTTGATGATGTGCTTCTTTATTTTTAAAATGACATCATAGAGTTGGTGCAAGAGAGCAGATCTGGCCTGTTTGCACATGAAACTGGTAGGATATTTGGTTTAAATACTAAAGGGTTAAGGCTATCCATCATTTTTCAATCTACAAAGAAATAGGTAAATTTGACTTGTTTGTATATCTACAAGTATATTTTACATATATTGTTTGATATCAGATTTACCTGTACTCTGTCATATATCATCTGATATTAGATTTATCTATGGCCTGTCATATATCGTCTAATATGATATTTACCCATGACTTAATATTATCCAGTATTACATTTACCTTATGATCTGTCATATATCCAGGTTTAGTCACACCCAGTCAAGCTTCACTCTTTAAAAGAAGTTCATATTTTGTAATTGCATTGTTATATATTTTTTAATAATAACTGCATACAATGGGGCTGAGGGCAATGGATGTTTGTGATGGTAGACTACCAAGCTAGAGAATTTACAGTAATCATCCTGCCATCTCTCTGTTCTGAGTTCAAATTTCTGATCTCTCCTGAGTAGCAGCAATAATAATAATAATAATAATAATGTACCAGTGATATACTGGGGAAAGTTGTTCTACTTCCTCTACACAAACATCGGCTTTAGACTGAATCAAAAGAATTTAATATTCATTGATGTTTTAAATCAATCATTCACAGTATTTTTGTAACTCAGTGCCTCCTCTTTTCCCTTCTCATGTTTTGCAATAAACAAAAACACAGAACCCACCATCACAAAAAACAAAAAAAAAAATACCCAACCTGATTAATTTTGATAAAACCAAAGCTGAATATGCATTGGTTTATCGAGAGTTATGGTTCTCCTTCTCATATTCTAATCCTAACAAAAAGATCTTTTTTAAAATTATTTTTGAAAATGTTTAAACCTTTTTGTTAGCATATTTCTGTTAAAATTTATTGCCTTTATTACAATTAGTTTCTTAAATATTGAAGAATTTAGTAAAATAACAGTCATTATTAAGCTGGTGTTTGCATATATATTGACATGAAATTTTGATGGAAGATTTAGTTAAGGTCACTTTGAAACATGAAGTTTGTATGATAGAGCTAAGAGCAGTCTTAGCTGAGTTACAGAACTCATAGACTGATAGTCATAACCTTTTTGTTGAGTCTTGGACATTTACCCCCTATGGACAATACCCCCACCCCCAAGACAATTACCCC
>NC_069003.1:18879956-18887191 GCF_001194135.2 Octopus bimaculoides
GGGGGGGGGGTAGTTGTCATCGGTGGGGAATTGTCCTATGAGAGGTAATTGTCCTAGCAGGGTAATTGCCCTGATACTCTTTTGTTACTATACTTCTGTTGAAATACACAGCCTTTATTTCAACTAATTTTGATAATGTATAATTAAGTATGATAACTTGATCATTATTAAGCTGGAAGATCAATTAAAATGAAATTTTGATGGAAGGTTACTTTAAAACCGGAAGTTTGTATCATAGAACCAGGGCCGGTCTCAGGTGTGTTGGGATTAAAAGGATTAAAATATAAGTACTCTACATGCTTTATTCTAACAAAAAAAATTACAAACCCCTCAAAACATACTCTTAGAACTCTGTTCACATTTGCTGCTCCCTCTGCTCCCATGAGGGTGCTCTTGTTCAGGTTTAGGCTAATTTTCCCTAAACCTGTTCAAAGGTTATAAGAGGCACAGATTCTAGTTGGTTTGTTGTTAAATTGGTACAGGCAAGTCATGTGGTTAAGGACGTCTTCACAATCACGTGGCTTTAGGTTCAACTCCACTACACAGCACCTCGGGGGAAAAGAGTTTTCTAGATCAGAACCTAACATCAGTCTTAACTGTGTGAAGGAAATGAGGTTGATGGAGATTGTGCTGATGACAGCTGGATAATGGACTGAACTCAATCTATAATTCTGTTCACTACCACTGCCAATACCAACATCACCTCCATTACCAACATTAGTTATTACCTTGAGTATCTTTTGCAGTTATTCTGCTTTGCTTTGATTTCAAAACATCTGTTTCTTTTGACAAAGTAGAAGGCAAAATGTTATAAAGGAGAGTGTCACATAAAATCTACAGACTTCCCGTCTTCCTAGTATATGACTGGTATGTATTTATAAAGAGAAAATATAAAAATAACTCTTGAGGGATTGATTGAAAGTGAAGTTGTACTTTGAAGAAATTGAATTCCAGAACTGATAGTAAAAATGAGACAACAAAACTGTCAGACATCTTGTCTGATGCTGCTCTTCTCCTTCTCCCAATCCATTGTCCTTTATTTTACTAAAATTAACATTGTTAAGAGTTGGATTTATTATTTTTTGTTATTTGCTTATTCTCTTGTTATGTTTATTGTTTCGTTAATGTTTATTCTCTTGTTACCTTTACTTTCTCGTTATGCTTTCTGCAACTGTTTGTTTACTTTCTCTGTCTCTTTTCTTTACTCTCCTTCTCTTTGTTTCCTGTACTCTCTCTCTCTCTCTCTCTTTCTCTCTCTCTCTCTAGTTTCCTTCTCCCTCTCTATTCTCTCTTTACTCTCCTCCCTCTGCTCCTGTTTATTCTCTTTCCTATCTCTGTTTACTCTCCCTCTGCCTTTATTTTCTCTCTCTCTCTCTCCATCTCTGTCTATCTCTCTCCTCCTCTCTCTATTCTATTCTTAATTATTGACTGGACATAATTTTCTCTGACAATTCAACAAGGGCAACAACCACAATTTCTCTAGATGATTCTCTTAATTCGCTACCTTCATATTTTTGCATGGCTTACTTCTTTCTGTTCGTTATAGTTGATCACTTTATTTTTTTGATAAAGCAATTAAATTTCTATTTAAATTGATTCCAATACAAAGCAAAAGTGATTTGCTTTTTTTAAATAATTTTTTTTATTCAATGATTATTTTTTAAAAAAGTTCTTGTTATTGTTATTATTTTTATTGTTGTTATTATTGAATTCATTTATAAAGAAATTGTTATTAAAAGAAGAAAATCAGAAATTTATATTATTATTATTCTTCAAATTCTATAATGGTTGATTTTGCTTTTCATTCTTATGGGCTCAATAAAATAAAGTAACTGTCAAGTAATGGGGTTAGTTTAATTGAATATACCTCTTCCCTACCCAAAATTTCTAGCCTTGTGCCTTTGTAAGAAATTATTACTACTGTTGTTGTTAGCAGAATCATTACCACACTGGAAAAATTGCATAGCAGTATTTCTTCTGACTTCACATTCTGAGTTCAGATGCTGCCAGAGTTGACTTTGCCTTTCATCCTTCTGGAGATTGATAAAATCAGCACTGCGGTCAATGTAATTGACTTGCACCCTTCCCCACAAATGCTGGCCTTGTGCCAAAATTTGAAGCCATTATTATTGTCGTTAGCTAGCAAAATCATTAGCATGTCAGACAAAATGCCTAGCAGCATTTTTTCTGGCTCTTTGCATTCTGAGTTCAAATATTAATGAGGTCCACTTTGCCTTTCTTCCATTCAGGGTCGATAAAATAAGTACAAGTTGAACACTGGAGTCAATATAATCCCCCCCCCCCCAAAAAAAAATGTTGGGTTTGTGTCAAACTTTGAAGCCATTATTATTAAGGTGGTAGCTGGCAAAATCGTTAGTACATTGTTCAAAATACTTAGTGGTATTTTCTCCTGCTTTTTGTGTTTAGGGCTTAAATGCCACCGTGGTCAACTTTGCCTTTCATCCTTTTGGGGTCAGTAAAATGAAGTACCAGTCATGCACTGAGGTCTATGTAATCAGCTTACCCACTCACTCTAAAATTGCTTGTCTTGTGCTAAAATTTGAAAGAATTAAAGGTAGTGAACTATCAGTTCAAAATGATCTGATGTTGCCAAATATTTCAATTAAAGTCTTATTAATTCTCTAACACTGACTGACTTACATTCGTTTTATTGTTTGTCTCTTGTTATGTGTTCACTGCTGGTGGCTGGATGACCAGTGTGTTGTAGTCTGGAGGTTGTGACTGAATGGTTAGTATGTTGTAAGTTGGATATCAGGAGTAACTGACCAGTATGTTGCAGGCTGGCAGTCAGGAATGGATGAATGTTCAGTATATTGAAGGCTGGAGGTCAAGAATGGAAGCCCAGTATGTTTATAGGCTGGAGATCAATGTCCAGTATGTTGTCTGGAAGTTACTATTGGATGACCATTTAAAATTGCAGTCTGGTGGTTACAGCAGGACAACTATATAATGATTTTAGAGTGGTGACATGTTTGGATGACCACCACTTATCAATGATTTAATAACTATTTGAATGAATGAGAAGTAGAAAAAAAAAGTTTTTTTTTACTTTAACAAAAGTGCATTTTTGATAAATCTAATAAAGAAATTATTTTTTGAGAAAAACCAGACTCTTTGGCATTGAAACTGGCCAAATAGTCTACCTGTTCTAAATTTAAACTAACCAGATCACACCTACCCTAAAAATAAGCAATTACATCATCAAAATCTTGAAGCTATGAGATAATGCTTGATTAATTCAAAACGATGTGAGTAAACAAGTATGACATTTGATAGTGTACTCTGAATGTTAAAGGGCCAAAGGAATATTTAATAATTAATGGAAGAGAATTTTATAATATAACAAGGCTGACACATATCTTTGTCTCCTTTGGATATGTTTGAAGTATTTGACTGGAAAGAAACATAGACAAAATAACGATAATTCTTTGCTAACGAAGGAAATAATTTGATAAAATACCCCGAATTGAAATACTTGTTTATTTTTGTATTTGTTTTGTTTTTGTCTTGTTTAAAATACCCAAACCAAAAAGAATAACAAGGACAAATGATAAGATTGCAGTTTTCAAGCTTGAGAATGTGGTAAATACTTTAGCAGAAAGCTGATTATGATATAATAAAGAACTTCTTGGTGGAGATGTTTGACATATTGAAAGATAAGAGAAGACTAGGGAAAGCTTGGTTTAGCTTCTAAAAAAGCAAAAAAAAAAAAGAAAAAGGAAAGAGGAAAAGTGACAGTTATTAACTGTTTTAAGACTATATATATCCATTGAAATAGTGTTTCTGTGTATTTTGATTAAATTTTAAAACAATCAGGAATTGGGATGTTATTTTCTCTTATTACTTCATCTGGATTGATAGAGCACCAGACAAAAATGCCTAGTAGTATTTATGTTCTGTGTTCAAATCCCATCAAGGTCAACTTTACCTTTCATCCCTCCAGGGTTGATGAAATAGAATACCTATCTGTGAGGTACTGAGCTCAAGTAGTATCAACTAATTCCCCCTCCCCTCAGAATTACCAGCATTGTACTTGAAGTAAAAACCAATATTATTAAAATGGCTAACAGTCAGGATTCTTAGAGCATTGGAAAAATGTCTACAGTATTTGTTCTGGCACTTTAGATGTTGTGAGTTCAAATCTTATTGATATCAACTTACCTTTCAGCCTTTAAATAAAATAAAGTACCAGCTGAGTGTTGGTGACAATGCTATCAACTCAACATTCTCCCTTCAAAATTGGTGGCCTTGTTCCTAAATCACAAACCATTATTATTATTTTTTTACCTTAGGTTTTATTGTAACTTCTGGAATCTTGCGTGATAGGAAGGCTTGTCACCTGCAGCTTATGATACCATGCTATTTATTCTCTTCAACTATTTAATACTTTCCTGATGACTCTGGCTGTACCAGGGAGAGAAACTTTTTGCAAAAGCTCTGCTGGGTACTGTATCCCCATTTCCTTTATGATCCTCTCAATATTATTATTATCGTCATTAATAAGGTGGTGAGCTGGGAGAATCATTAGCACGCTGGGCTATATGCTAAGCATCGTTTCATCTGACTTTACGTTCTGAGTTCAAATTCTGCCTAGGTCAACTTTGCCTTTCATCCTTTTGGGGTCAATGTAATACACTAGTCCCCTCTCCCAAAATTTCAGGCCTTGTGCCTATTGTAGAAAGGATTATTATTCTCATTAATGAGTGAGAGAGCAGCATACTCCACCAAAACAACATTGGCTTACAAATATACAAAGCCCAATATGCCCATCATCACTACCCGTCTAATAAGAGTACATCAGGCACACACATCATAACTATATGTGTACAACATGATGACCTTGTATCATGATAAACAGCACATGACCTTGCAGGTGGGGCCCAGTTAGAATTTTCTTCAGGTTGGATAGCCCAACCTGCTCAAAAGGTCCCTGAATAAGGTTTATTTAAGGATGATGAGCAAAACACCCATGTTTCCAGAGTAAATTATTCTGACCCCATAGAATCCCTCTCATCTCATGGCTATGATGACCCTCCACTGCTTCTGCTCATGATCAGTGATGCATATATCATTGGCCACTAAGGGACATGCTCAACTGTTTAAGGTCAAGCAACTGACAAACAAATCTGTGGTATTGAGCAAAATATTGGCCGTAGCCTTTCTTTCATGCCAAGACAAAACATGTACATGTTAGTAGTTTCGATCAATTAAGAATAGAAGCCATGAGAAACACTGCCTGGTATTGCATCAGGCATTTATTATTATTATTATCATTATTAGGGTGGTGAGTTTGTAGAATCGTTAGCACATGGGGCAAAATGCTTATCGATGTCTCGTGCATCTTTACGTTCTGAGTTTTTAATATGACTGCTTTAAAACAGTTAGTTCTGTATCTTAGACCCAGAGCCTATCTCTAGAGGGATTGGAAGGTTTCTTTCATAGGATGGTAGATGTTTATTTTAGAATGTAGATACATCGTAAATGACTTTTGAGAAATTTATCCCTTGCTCATTCTGCAGTTGGTTTTAATTTCAAATAACAAGAACTGCTCTACTTTTGTCAATATATTGCAGACTGTTTCTGTTTCTTTTTTTTTTTTTTTCTTTTTTTCCCTGTAAATATTCCATATGTTATATTTTGGTTGCCTATGAGAAAATGAGATACTGATAAACGGTCTCCTTTGGGAGTTCTCCAAACTCTGGTATGAATTTGAGTCTATGTGTGTGTGTGTGTTTTTGTGTTTGTCTCATTGTTTGACAACTGGTATTGGTTTGTTTACATTCTCATAACTTACCAGTTCAGAAAAGAGAGATCAATAGATTGGGTACCAGACTTAAATGCACACATACATACATACATACATACATACATACATACATACATACATACATACATACATACATACATACATACATACATGCATATATATATATATATATATATATGACAAGCTTCTACACTGTTTCTATCTACCATATTTACTTACCATGCATTAATTGAGTTGGGGTTATAGTTAGGTCTTTTTTTTTTTTATCAGAGCTGTGTCTGATAGACAACAGACTTGTTTGTCAAAGCTATCTTTGTAAAAACAAGCCCTTTTCTCTTCCTCCAAATCCACTGTACCATCTTCCAATACATAGGAATCTTATACAATGAATTTAAGGCAGCTAGCAGGCAGAATTGTTAGCATGTCCTTTCTATACATTCTGACTTCATCTGCCACTGGGGTCAACTTTGTCTTTCATCCTTTCGAGGTCAATAAAATAAGTACCAGTTAGCACTAAGGGTTGAAGTAATCGAAATTGCTGGCCTTGTGCCAAAATTTGAAACCAATATCATACAGTTAATGCATGAGGCCTGCTGGGTGAAGATTATATTTATGGTTGTAATTTGGTGGTAAAAATCATGTGATATAAAAAAAGTGTTGTGAAAGGAGATTAGAAAGGGATTAGGCAAGGTATTTCAAGTGGCATATCACAAAACCAAAATGTGGACATGTATATGCTCAGCTCAGCCCTCATTGAGCAAACATAGGCCTTTTCAGGTTTTTGTTTTCTAGTTGCAGCCATTTGACTGTAGCTGTGCTATGGCACTACCTTTGAAGGTTTAGTCAGATTCACCCCCATGAATTTTTTCACATCTGGTAACTTATTTTATTGAACTTTGTTGAACTGCTAAGTTAAAGTAACATAAAATTACACACACACATGCACATCTATATATTTGTGTGTCTGTATTCATGCATGTGTGGTTGTCATTTCAATGGCCCTGTTTTGTCATATATTGTGTCCTTCTGATTTTACTTCAGTTACATAAGAGGTACACTCGTCTGTGGAATTCTCAGCCACTTACATGCTCATTCAATGAGACCTGCAGTTCAGCTGGCCGAACAACTAAACCCTCATCGTCAAGAAATTCTGACCGAATCCTACTCTCTCTCTCTCACACACACACACACACACACATGCGTATATTTATTTAAACATGTATGTTATGAGTGTGTACAGTTAAGTCATTTATCTTATGACTAATGTCACTGTCTCAGCTTCTTGAAGTGGATGGCTGGTTGCATTCTTTACCAGGTCAGTTTAATTGCTGTCTTCTCCCCTCTTGACTTAGTAATCTCTTTGATGTCATAAAGTTATTAGTTTAAAAGTTGACACACATATTATTGAAAAGCAACAGTCTATGTATGTATATATATATATATATAT
>NC_069003.1:18887477-18888592 GCF_001194135.2 Octopus bimaculoides
ACACACACACACACACACACACACATATGAGTGTCGATATATTAAAGCTCATACTGCGAACATGTTTCATAAAGACGTCTTTCTGTTTGAAGTTCACTGAGACAATATTTAAGGGTCACATAGATATTTTATCATCATCATCGTTTAACATCCGCTTTCCATGCTGGCATGGGTTGAATAGTTTGACTGAGGACTGGCAAGCCAGAAGGCTGCACCAGGCTTCAATCTGATCTAGCAAGGTTTCTACAGCTGGATGCCCTTCCTAACACCAACCACTCCAAGAGTGTAGTGGGTGCCTTTTATGTGCCACCAGCATCAAGGCCAGTTAGGTGATACTGGCATCGACCATACTTGAATGGTGCTTTTTACATGCCACTGGCAACAACCACGCTTGAATGGTGCTCTTTACATGCCACCAGCACAGGAGCCAATCAGACAGCACTGGCAACGGCCATACTCAAATGGTGCTTTTTACATGCTACTGGCACGGGACCAATGCCAGTTGGTGGAGGTTCATTTTCCATGGGTTCACAGATTAGATTTGAGCCCAGCATGGTCTGTCACAGTCTGTGCACATAAAAAGGTCATTGTCATTCACCTTCTCGATCGTTAAATTCTTCGTTAGATCTCTTTTGAGTCTTACATGCATTACCCTGGCCTCTTCAAATGCTTTCACTCCACTCCACACTTTTGTTCGCCATCCAGCTCAATCCAAAGCAAGGGTTTCTATGTCTTCTGGATCCATTCCAAATGACTTCATAGCAGTCTTTATGCCGTCCTTAAACCTTTTTTTAGGTTTACGCTGATAGCATTTCCCCTCTGCAAGCTCATCATAAAACAGCTGTTTCAGCATGCATTCATCCACCATTCGAACAATATAGCCACATCATCTCATTTGGTTCCTCACAATCATAGCTTTAATTGAGGTGATGCCTGCAGATGCAAGGACATCTGTGTTTGGAGTAAAAGAACTCCATTTAATGTTTAAAATGCGATGAAGGCATTTTTGGTGAAATTGTTCAAACAATTTAAAATGCCTTTAATAACAAGTCCATGTTTCAGAAGAATACAACCGGGATGGTAAGACAAATGATTTGTAAAGAGCTATTATATAT
>NC_069003.1:18888661-18896102 GCF_001194135.2 Octopus bimaculoides
TATATATATATATATATATATATATGAGCCCTATATATTTTGTCTATTAAGCCTGTATATTTAATACATATAAAGCATATTCATACACATGAGCAGTGCATCATTTGTATGTAATCTTAAATGGAAAAGTTACTATTAACCTTATGCTTAATATCATTGTCTCAATTTGGTAGCACTTGCCACAATAGAACTGAGATCCTAAAACGAAGGTGCCATGTAAAAAGCATTGGCGGGTGCCATGTAAAAAGCACTGGTGATAGTACTGTGTAAAAAGCACACAATGTTCACTCTGTAAAGTGGTTGGTATTAAAAAGGGCATCTAACCGTAGAAACCAGGTCAAAACAGTGTATGGAACCTGGTGTGGCCCCTGGCTTTTCCAGTTACTGTCAAGCTGCCCAATCCATATCAGCATGGAAAACTGTCATTGAATGTTGATGATGATAATATTAGTTATATGGACAGTAATGCTTCCCATAGTGTTGAAATATATTAGTTATTAAGACATGTATGTATATGATTTGTGTAGAAAGTAAATCTAAAAAAACATACAAACAATAAGTAATAATACATAGGACTCATAATGGCAGTAAATCTAATACAATTCTCACCATATACAGCGCAATAAATAATAAACTCTTTGCAGACAGTAAACACACAAAGTAGTAAATAGCTCATGTCATGATAGTAAATAACTCATTTTATTGTTTAATAACTTTGATAAGACATCCCTCATGGTGTGTGTGTGTGTGTGATGAAAAAAAAGAAGCCTAGCCTAATTGTCCCTAATATTTATTGACACTTTGTTCTTCTTTCATTAAACCTCATTAAAACAGCCAAATTGTGTTAACAATGAAGGGGCGGGACAATTGTTATCTGTTATGGTGACTGCCTCCAGCCTCCACCCTGCTCTCTTGTTAAATCTTTATTGTTTGTTGTTGCCTGCCTGGCATATTTCTGTGTCTGTTAAATGAGAGAACCAAGTAACTGACACAATTATCAACACATGCACTAAGTTGGCCATCAATTGTTTGTTAAGTGGTGGAAGAGACTGCCTAAAGAAAAAGAAGAAAATGACAACAAAGCACACAACTACACAAACCTCTTTTACACACACACACACACACACACACACACACACACATACGGGGTGGGTGGGTGGAGAGGCGAGAAAGACAAAGATGCCCTAGCATTTATTATTTAATAAATGTCAAAATTATTCCTGAAATGAATTCATTCCAGCTAGCTTCCATGCTTTTTTTGTAGCAACTCTAAATACTATAGTAGTGCTAATGTTTTGTGAAGCCATTCCGTCTATATTGGTATTTGGTGATTTCCCACTAAAGTTTGTATTTGCTGGCATCTCTTTGATGTTTGTATTTGGCATTATTCTATGAAACTTTGTATTTGATGACACCCCATTAAAATTTGTTTTAAAGACGTCCCATTAAAATTTGTCTGGCAACACCCCATTAAAGTTTATATTTGGTAACACCTCATTAAAGTTTGTCTTTGGTGACACCCTATTAGAATTTGTATTGAAGACATCTCATTTAAGTTTGTGTCTGGCAACACCCATTAAAGTTTGTATTGGGGACACCTCATCAAAGCTTGTATTCAGCAACATCTCATTAAAGTTTGTATTGAAGACATTCCATTGAAGTTTGTATTTGTGACACCCCATTAAAATTTGTTTAAGGCAACATCCCATTAAAGTTTCTTTTATTTCCCATTAAAATGTGTGTCTTGCAACACCCAATTAAAGTTTGTATTGGGTGACATTTCATTCAAGCTTGTATTTGGCAACACCATTAAAATTTGTATTGGTTACATCTCATTGAAGGTTGTATTTGGTGACACCCCATTAAAGTTTATAAGGTGACACTGCATTAAAGTTTCTATTTGGTAACAAATATTTCAAGCTCTTTCCAATTAAAACATAATTGTTCTTTCTTTCCTTTTTATTTTTGCATTCTAAACTCCTTGACTATTTTTCGGGGGCTAAAGGTATCTACAGCATTTTTTTAAACATTTCTAATATATCTGTGTCTCACTGTAACATTGTTGTAAATACTTTTATTCATATCCATTCTTTTCAAAATTTTCTTCACTTTAATATTCTATGTTGTTATTCAGAATATATTAGCCAAGCTCCACTTTACACACACATTCTCACACACACATTGCAGTTCACCTTTTAGTTATCACAGCTTAACTATCACCAGTGTCAATGTTTTTAGTCAAATGTTGTCAGCAATTCACTTTTCACTCCAATCTGAATGCAAGCTCTCCCACCCTATGGTATGGAAATGTTGCATTCTTTAAAAATCTTGCTCTAATGTGCAATTCTTTAATGGAAACTTGTTTCCCCATCAGCTTCCATATTACATGAAATCAATGAGGAAATAAGTTTTGCATTACAAAATTCCACGTTATGGCATAAATTTCAGGAATGCAACAATTTCGTAGCATTGAGGTGTTTGTCTTGTAGTTTCACTTTCCCCTTTAAAAATCAATATTTCACCAATAAGTACTTTTTTAGGTTTTTGATGGTGATATTTTACTGGCTGATCTACACTTTTGAAGGTCTGTGGATTGAAAAAAATCCCTTACTTGGAAATTGGTGACAGGATGAGAATCCAACCTCAAAATGCTGTATCAAATTCCCCTTCAATACTAGCTTGATAAAACAGGTATTAACTCTTGTTGCTTTTTTCAAATAATACAAGTCTTGCCAACACAGACCGTCACCAGTCTCCTTGAATTTATCCTATATATTAATTTTTAACTCTTTGTTAGAAGTTAAGAACTATTAAGGATTGGCTACAGAATGTGCATCTAATCTTAAAATCTGGCTTCAAAATAAACTCCAGCCTATGACTGTTTGGAAAACAGGTTTTTTTTCTTAACATCCTGTTGAAAGTTTTTCTAAGTCAAAAACCCAGTTTTGTAAAGATTTTGTCGTAGAAAAAAAAAAAAATGATAGAAGAATGAATTGAAGTTTTCTACTTTGTATGTTCTTCAAAATAAATGTAAACAAAGTTAGTACAATTCTTGCGATATCATGCATTTCAGGATTGGCTAACCAATACAGACCCATGTCATACTGTGTCATACAGGAAGTTAAGAGTTAAACAGAATGTGCAAAAGAATTTTATGCTGTGGAATTTCTAGTGACTAGGGTCTAGAAGCACAATGAAACTTTGTGACACTTCATAGTACACAGCACTATAAAAGAAATAAATGAAATGTAAAGTTAACAGTTTCTAGGCATTCCTAAATGGTTAAAAACTATTCTTCCCACAATACTTTGTGTAGGCAGTGTGTTGTGTTTTTGAGCAAAACATTTCATTTCACTTACTTCAGCCCACTCAGCTGGTAAAAGTGAGTAATCATGCAATAGACTGGCATCATGTCCAGTGAAGAATACTAATATATATATATATATATATATATATATATATATCCCAGAGAAACTAGGAAACTGGCTCTATGCTCCTTACAGCCTAACGTGGACTAACCAGTCTGATGCAATCATTCAGACAATGTCTCCTGTTTTAGAACCCCTTCCTTCTTCCCTCCCATCTTGGAGGCCCTGTAAAGAGTCATGGACATAACCATTCCCTTTTGATTAAGAGATTAAAAAAAAGAAAAGCAATGACAACAAATCAAGTTACTTGGTAAACAAGTGCAACTCCAAGCAAGCTACTTGATTGTATTCAGTAAATGTATAATGTAAACAAAACCTGCCATGTTTTTAAGTCCAGAATAAAGTCACTTGGTAAACGAGTACAGCTCTTCCGAGTGAGTTTGATTATGTTCAGTAAATGTATGATGAAAGTGAAACCTACTATTACCATATCATAAGTGCATGATACTGATATGTATAATTGTTACAAGTCTTGTTTGTTAATGGAGACTTCAGTTGGTGTGGTGAAGTATTTAGTTCTACAGAACACCAAGTGCTTCCCACCCAAAATATGAGAAACTTAATGTTAGTATATGAAAACATATTTAAACTTTCATTGTACAGGAATTTCACTAAGGAATGTGTTTGGCTACCAAATTATGGCAATTTTGACCTTTTTTTTTATTACATCAGATATAGTGTAGCCTGTTATGTTATGAAAATTTGTAAACATCTACACAGACTTTATAGAAATCTTATGTTGTTAAACACTTCGCTCAAAGATATTAGGGGTCGTCTATTCCAAATGCATTTAGGTTTTATAAACCTTCTGAACACCGATGCCCCTGTTCTTTTAATATTCAGGCACAGGCATGGTTATAAAGTAAGATGCTTGCTTCCCAACCACATGGTTCCAGGTTCACTCCAACTGTGTGGCACCTTGGCCAAGTGGCTTCTACTATAGCTTCAGGTCAACCAAAATCTTGTGAGTGGATTCGTTAGACAGAAACTGAAAGAAGCTGATTGTGTGTCTTTGTCTCTATGTTCCCTCCACACCACTGCTTGATAACTGGTGTTGGTGTGTTTACATTCCCCATAACTTTGCAGTTTGCAAAAGAGATTAATAGAATAAGTATCAGTCTTTAAAAACAAAAATAACTAAAGGAGTCGATTCATTCGACTGAAAGGTTGGTGCCCCAGCATGGCCATGGTATAATGACTGAAACTTGTAAAAGATAAAAGATAGTTCAAATCTTGCTGAGGTCTATTTTATCATTCATCCCTAAAAGGTACAGAATGATAAAATAAAGTACTAGTCAAGTACAGGAGTCTATTCAATATTGCTATTAAGTGTCCTAGATGATGTGAATCAACTTAAAACAGGAGTGTATGACTGCAAGATCCTTTCTCAGGGGAGAAGTATTTGTTACAGTCTACACACTGATGATTCATTTATACTATGTTGGTTAGTGCGGGAGTTACAATCTTTCTTTTTGGCCTCTGCTATAGAAGTTTATAAAGACTCATAAGCCTTTGAACCCCTGGTGTTAACCTCCTTCCATGCAGACCTATCTCAAGCAAGACCCTTTCTCAAGTTAGGGTTAATATTGAAGTCTTTCTATGTTGCTCTCAATATATTGGGTCATCTCATAAATAATGCAGCTCTTTCAATTGCATGAACTAAAAGTTGGAGGGAGCCGGGACAAACTACCTGCATCAACTTGCTATAAAAGCAGGTAGTAATTTTACTTTGGTCTTATTCTTAGTGCAAGTTCTGAAGAGTGCAGTTCGATTTTAACAGTAATGTTTTCAAAGCTATTATGGAAGTGACAAAGGAGAATATTTGGCATATTTTACTTTATGAGTCCAATAAAGGCAACAATGCAACAGAAAGTGTAAGGAATATTAATGCAGTATATGGGGACAATAAGCATAAGCCAATGTCAATGGTGGTTCCAGAAATTCCAAGCTGGAAACTACAGCCTAGAAGATGAGTCTTGTCCTGGAAGATTTGTAGAGTTTGACGAGAATGTTCTGCAAACCTTGATGGAACAAAATCCCATTGTAATTGTTGAGGAACTAGCAGAGAAGCTTGGATTTGATCATTCAACCATTCATTGACTCCTGCATGCCATTGGAAAAGTCAGCAAATTGAGTCAATAGGTTCCTCACAAACTTTCTGAGTCTAATTGTGCACAAAGAGCAAATATGTGCTCTTCTTTGCTGTCATGTCTCACAAATGAACCTTTTTTGGACTGACTAGTGATTGGTGATGAGAAATGGGTTCTCTATAAAAATACCAAGCACCAAAGACAGTGGGTAGGGAAAGGAGAAACACCGGCACTCCAGGCTAAAGAAGACCTTCACTCACATAAGGTGTTGTTATCTGTTTGCTGGGATATCAAAGGTTTAGTCCACTTTAAACTCTTAAACCCAAACCAAGTGATAACAAAGAAGATGTATTGTGAGCAGCTTGAGTGGCTTAAGTCAGCGCTAGAAGAAAAACAACCATCTTTGATTTCAAGACGAAAGGTGTTCTTCCATCAGGATAATGCTTGGCCACATACAGCGAGGATGACATTCCAAAGGCTGGAGCAATTTGAATGGGAAACAACACCCTACCCACTATATTCACCAAGCATTGCCCCATCTGCTTATCAGTTATTCCACAGTCTTCAAAATCATTTGGACAGAAAAAATAATTCTGTAGATGAGGTCAGAACAGTACTGGAGGAGTATTTTTCATTATGGATGAGTGAATTTTGGAAGAGGGGCCTTGCAAGTCTACCAGATAGATGGAAGCACATTGTAGAAAATGAAGGAGAGTATATTTTAGATTAAAAAAGAACTTTGTTTATCTTAATTTTGAAAAATAAAAGAAGTTTTAAAAAAACCAGCATTATTTATGAGATGACCCAATATCTTTGGTTCTTTTACATCATGCATCAACGCTGCTGTTCATTTGCAAGTGCAGCGTGGAAGATTGCCTTTGACAGTCTATCGTCAGGCAGTCTGACATTTCCACCCCAACACGGATGGATTTGCTCAAGTATGACAAATTTTAGGACCTCTCCATTGGGAATTTTACCCTGATGTTTAGATTTTTCTTATGCAAGACGTGTGGAAATAGTTAAATCTTTTAGCAAGGGACTGGTATACTGTCCAAGTTTCCATGTCATAGAGGATAGCTGGAATGATGACAGCTTTGTAAAATTTAATTCTGGTATCTATGCAAATACCTGGGCTGTTTCACAGTCAATACCATGTGTGTGTTTGTGTTTGTGTGTATTTTGCCACTGTCTATCAGTGGTGGTTATAAACATTGGAAAGACAAAAAAAAAAGGGGGGGGGGAGTGCTTTACAGTTGAAGTCCTTTGGGATATTTGTTCTGCTATAAAATACAGACTCTCCCTTATCACTATTGATATCAGATATGCAGTGAAGCAGTGATTGGCCCATTGCAAATCTGTAGCAATCAGCACTGTTACATCAATTTTGATATGAAATTAATAAATAATTAATAAAAACATCCTACATAAAGTGAAGGGAATTTATATGAGGAAGAAAAAACGAAGGCAATATTCACTGTGACTTCACTCAAAGATATGTAGAAGAGCCTCAGTTAACAATTTCTTCTAACCAATCAAAGAGCTGAGAACTTAGTACGTCATCAACAACACCATTTCATAAATCCTCATCATTGGTGTAGTCTCTCTCATATGCTCTCTGTCTCTGTCTGTCTATCTCTCTCTCTTTCTACATACATTCATAGGTGCAAGTGTGGCTGTGTGTTAAGAAAAAGCATCTAAAAATCCATAAGTCAGCTGCCATATTTTTCTCAATACCTGCCCTCTGTAAAGAGTGCATGGTATTACTTAACTGTGCTGCTATCTAACATCCAATTTTAATATCCAGTGTTAAACTGCTTGTTAGATTGACTCTAATGGATCTATAACACTTTATACTTTGATTAATATATATATTAATATATATATATACATATATATATATATATATATATATATATATATATA
>NC_069003.1:18896405-18910280 GCF_001194135.2 Octopus bimaculoides
TATATATATATATATATATATATATATATATATATATATATATATGTATGTATGTATGTATGTGTGTGTATATGTTTGTGTTTGTCCCCCCAGCATTGCTTGACAACCGACACTGGTGTGTTTAGGTCCCCGTAACTTAGAGATCAATAGAATAAGTACTAGGCTTCCAAAGAATAAGTTCTGGGGTTGATTTGCTTGACTAAAAGGCGGTGCTCCAGCATGGCCACAGTCAAATGACTGAAACAAGTAAAAGAGTATATGTGTGTGTGTTTGTGTATGCCATTGAATGAAACCTTAAGTCCCAGTCAAGAAGAAATTTACAGCATTGAGGCCTGTCCCCTCCATCAGAAAATGTCTCATTGTTATTCTTAAACTGGTTTAAAATAACAACCTTCTGTTAAGATTTATACATACACACACACATATATACTGTAAAATTTATACAGGTTAACTAATTGTTCATCAACGAACTCTTGAGTTTCTCAGGAAAAAATGCTGTTTATAAACATTCCTTTCTATTGGCTAACAGTCAGCTTATACGTATGTACATATTCTATACCTAACCTTGTATTGAGTGCTCTAAATAAATATATATTATATTACATTATATATTTATATATTATGTAGATATTATATTTTATATATAATATTATACACACATGTAGCTGAGAAGGCCCATGGGGGGAAGGGGGAGAATTCTATTCAGAAAACTTTCAACACACAACTTAAGGTCAATATTTACTTAATTCTGTCCAATCTGTAATTAAATCTGACCTTTGTTTAACAGGTTACCAATGAGTTTGTTGATCTTCAACTCTTTCCCCCTCCCATATTCTTATCAACACACCAATACCAACAAGAGAGAAACTGCAGATTCTTGAAAGATAGTTCTATCAAAACACTTTCTCTCTGGAGCAGCAACTTTCTGTTTAGTTTAGTATTTTCTTTCTCTCTTTCCTCTCTCTCTCACCTCCCTATCTCATTTGTCCCCTCATCCTCTCTGTCTCTCTCCCCTTTCTGTCACCCATGTCTCTCTCAACTTTCTTCTCCTCTCTCCTCTTCCCCTCTGACTTTCTCCCTCTCTCCCTGTCTTTCCCACATCTTCCTCTCTCTCTCTCTCTCTCTCTCTCTCTCTCTCTCTCTATATATATATATATATATATATATATATATATATATATATATATACACACACACACACATACACACACATATATACATATGCATATATGTGTGTGTATAGTAAATACTTGTTTCTCATTTCGCATATGAAGTTCTTTCTGGTTCTTCCACGAATACCTGCTAATTTTCTGTTAGCTAAACCCATTTCTAATAAAGAGGTAAATTTATTCTCCATTAAATATTATTTAATCTACAGGAGGGTGATAGAATTGTTGGTTTATTGGACAACATGTCTTGCAGTGTTTCCTCTCTGTTTCCTTTACATTCTGAGGCCAAATAGTAGTGAGGTCACCTTGCCTTTCATCAGGGTCAATAAAATACTATTCAAGTAATGGGGTTGACAGTATTGACTTATCCTTCTCATCTCAGAACAGTGGGGATTGGTTATGTAACTTTACATTCTGTGTTCAAATATTGCTGCTGAGGTCATCTTTGTCTTTCATTCCTCCAGGAATGAATAAAACGAAGTACCTCTTAAGTATTCAGATTGATGGGATCAACTAATTACCTCCTCTCCCTCAAAATATCAGGATTGGTCATATCTTCATATATAAATATAACAAGACCCTCCATCTTGATCTGATGTTTGTGATGATAAATAACCCTCATCTGTTAATTATGAATCAAAATTAACTTTGATTTTTCAATATAAAATTATATTTGACATTACATGGAATGAGTTTGAGATGGGAAATAAGATTCCATAGACAGGATTCTAACTATAATATACACACAGGTGCACACAAACACACACAATATGCACAAGTTATTATTTATAACTTTACGTGTACTTCAAGATCCTCTGTTTCTCTTGAAAGTATAAATTTTTATGACATCACTGATAATATATATTGTGTATCTTGTGTGTACAGTTAAATGTTCATGATGCCTGTAACATAATGCAATAAAGTGTTTCCTTGAGTGGTCTGTTGTGGTTCAGCATCCAATTACACTTGGAACATCCGATGTAGGGATTTCAAATAACTACAGTGGTGAAACGTATATAAGGAACAAATGATAGAAATTTGCGTTTATCATAATTTTTCTGATACACACACACACACATGCTTGTTTATAGATTTGTTTTTTTTTGTTTTTTTGTTGGTATTGGTGTGTGAAATATAAAAGTGATAAAATGTCTGTTGAGAAGTAAAAGTTTTCTCTGATATTTACCTTGAGTTTATTATATAAGTTAACATTTCGATTCTACTGTGTGTAGTGAAAATCAGCTGTTGTTTTATTTTATTAGCTCTCTGTTTTGTTTTGTGAAGTTTCAAAGAAAATATAAAATCATTTCACAAATATGGAGTGAAATCATATAGCCTAGTGGTTAGGGTTTTGGGCTCTTGATCATAATGTCATGGGTTCAATTCCTTGAGTAAGACACTTCATTTGATGTTGCTTCAGTCTTCTCAGATGAAAATAAGTACCTGCCTAGTATTGCTACAACAACTCTCTCCTTCCAGCTGTCATATCCTTGATGTTCTGCTGGACTAAGAGATTGTTAGTATCTGCTTATGAAAACAACTAGTGAAGGCATGGTACATGTTAATGTTACCAAGTCACTCTCACTTGCAAGTTATAGCCGTGGCTCTTCACAAATCAAGTAGAACTCTCAATTTTGTGTCATGCTAATGGTACCTGAAACCACTTCATATGTCAGTGTCTGTGTGTGTTTTGCTGAGAATGCTGAGTAGGTGTGTTGATTGTATTATGAAATCTGTCTAATTGCCTTCCTGAAACATGTGTATGTTTTATAGAACTTAAAACACAATTATGTTTTCTTTGTTTATTAAAATTTAAATGGTTTTCAAAGGATTTCTTTAAAAAGTAAAATGTTTCTAAAACAGCAAGTGGGAGAGAGTTTTTTCTTAAATTTAATTAAATTTTTTTTTTTTAATGCTAACTAAAATTCAGGTCTTTCTTTTTTTTAAAGAAATGTTAATTTTCCATTTGCCATTACAATAAACTCCCCAAGTTTATTATATAAGTTAACATTTCGATTCTACTATGTGTAGCGAAAAAAATCAACTGACAAATGTATTTCACAGCATTTTGTTGCATTTTACCCTAACCATATTCACCTGTTGTCACATAGGCCGCATGCATAAGAAAATGAACAGAGTTGCTACAGGTGTGTATAAAGACAATTTCTATGGTATAAGCTATCTTGCTTGGCTATATAATTTCAGTTACATTTGTTACTTTTATTTCATTTTTTTTTACAATTGTTATTATCATTTGCTTAAATATTTTATTTTTTTAACGTATGTTTATATTTTCATTTTTTTTTTTTACATTTTTTTTTAGCTTTTAAATTTCATTTTAATTTATAATCAAATTCTTATTTAGCCTATTTCTTCTATAGCTTTCGGGTGGCAGTATTTTAGTTTTACAGCTTCGGTGCCTCGACCTAAATCATGCTTTTTCTCTCCCCGTTTGATTTGCAGTTTTATTATTATTATCATTATTATTTTCATTTTTTATTTTAAACCTTTTTTTTTTTTTGTTGTTGCAAATTATGTTTTTTTTTTTTAAATGTCTTGAAATTAAAATTTATTTTGACTTATTGGTGGAAGTTTGAGCTTGGTCCTTTTGCACATGATTTTTTTTTCTGTAATATTTCCTTGCATCTAAAAACTTCCCTTCTGCCACAAACCACCACCAAATATCCTGGAAATGTATGTAGCTTAGATTACACACCATTCTTGTTTTGTATTGGCCATTTCTTTTGGTGCTTTCGTTGTAACTATATCACAACAGTCTTATTTCAACTATGACACTGTTGTTATTTCCTGTGTGAAAATGCTGCAAATCTGTTGCATTCAATTTGTAGTGTAAGTGAGTTTATTTTATTCTCTATTTCAGTTGAATCTGAAACTAAGAAAAAAACATTTTAAGTTTTACCATCTTGCAGCAATATCAGTTACTAAGTTTCTATGTTAGTTTTCACTGGGGGAAAAAAAAGTAAAGCAAAAACATGATGATAATATTAATAATACTAAACAGTTCATGTGAGATATGTAGCATATATTGAAATAATATTTGTTACACAATAAAGGCATTCATTTGTAAAACAACAAAATTGAATGTTTTAACCAATAACAGACGAAGAGTAAGCTTGTTGGTATCTGGAAACCTAAATGTTTTATTTTCAAACAATTTTTGTGCAGCAGTTACAGTATGGAAGACTAATATTAGCCCTTCAAAAACACCTAAAACAACTGCTAACTTCCTTTAATCATTTTTTATTTGGTGTCAAGATTTTCGTCACACTGTTTGTGACATGACAACAAGTTTGAAACAAGGCTATCAACCTATATTTAGAGACTTCACAGTTTTAAATATAGTTTCTTTTTCACTCGTCCAATCAGACATTCTGGTTGTCCTCACCTGGTGCTCATTGTAGATGATGACTGCAAAAGTGACTGACCTATCTAGGTATTTACTTAAACCTAAGTCTATCATGAACCCTAGAACTTATCAGACTAAAACTTAATCTGGTTTCCATGGTGACTGAGATTTACAGCACTCCTCTCTGAATGGTATGTCAATGCATTGCAGGGTCAACTTCCCAGCTACTGCTGGAACTCAGATGGACATGCGGTAATCAAAACCACAATCATACAATCATAGTGCAATACCCTAACTTCTACGTTATGTACCTTCATGACCTGTATATGTGAGAGAGAAAAATTATATTTAAAACCCTGAGGCCTATATACAGGTCAACAGCCATGTTCCAAACCTTTTGCAGTGGTACTATCAGTGACCTGGTTGCAGATAGTGTGATGAAAATTTTGATGCCAAATAATAAATGCTTGATTGAAGTTAAGAGTTTTTGTGTGGTTTTGAATGTCTTCTAAGCTGTAATTGTTACAGTTTCAATACATGATCCCAAATCAAATCACTTGCCTGACAAGTACATCTCCAAAGTTTTTTTTTGTGAGGGCATGGTACAAAGGGAAAAGAAATAACTAAAAGCAAAAAAAAGGATAAAGGAAGCACTCAAGTCTTCAACCAACCATTTTCAAATACAATAAGGTGAAAGTAAAAGTTTGTCAAAAGATACCTCCCCATTCAACATTAAAATTACATATATGACTTACGATGGCCTCATGATTTTTATATCATTGCTTGCTTACAGAAGCTCTTTTGGATTGGGAAATTATGCGCCGCCCTTTGGAAGGTTTATTGCAGACTTTTATCATCGCTTGCTTTGCGTTGATGCCTACTGCTTTTGGCTTTTCATTTCTGAAATTTTTTTTCTTTCTCCTTTTGGAATTTGGAGGTAATTTTCACCTCTTATCCATGGTTCTAGCTGCCTGAAGTTAACATTATACAATACACACATATACAAACACACAGATTCACTCATATATGCACACACACACACACACACACACACACACAATCACTCTCAGTTTAGAATTGGTTATTTTATATTTGTTAAACTCTGTTGTTAATATTTCCATTTAATCCCAAAATTTACCTTTCCTGTTGTTTTATTTATTTATTTTGCTTTCCCCTTTTCTTAAAAGATTGTTTTTACTGTATTTAAATACTATTTTATGTCCATCCATTTGTTAAGTCTGGGTAGGATAGGTCATTGATTCTTTAAATTTGTAACAAATATGTGGAATTAAGTAGGTTTTTGCCCTTAATCTTTTTATTACCATATTTCTGTCGAAATACATGAATTAATTTTGAGAATAATGAAGAATTTAATTAAATAACTTAGTCATTATTAAGCTGGAGTTTGGAACATAAATTAACATGAAAGTTTAAAGTTTGATGAAAGATCGCTTTAAAATCAAAATTTTGTATCATAGTACTAGGTGACAAGTTCTGTGTTGAGCAGCTGGGTATCAAAAGGGTTAATCCACTGCTAACCACTCAAGTGTGAAGTAGATAGGAAGCGTAATGTCTTTACCTGTAAAATAGTCCTCCTTTACATAGCTTCTACTGAAAGAAGAACTCCATAATTTGATGAGTGTAGTAGTAATAGCCATAGTAGTAGCTGTCTGTTGCCCCAGCTTACATTATGTACCAAACCTTTCCTTGCTATTCAAATAAATAAACCATACTTGATGTTCTTCTTTGCATTGTAATTCTCTAAAGATGCGGAAAATGTGTCCCTCTATTTTTTTGGCTCTTTCAATTCTCAAGACTTGCCTTCCACAGAGATTTGCTTCAATGCAAACTATTTATCGCTTAGCTTGTGAAAGCAAAATACATACATAAATAAATATGTGGAATATAATTTAGTTTACCATTGTCCCTCTTGGTCTTGTTTAATGTTTTTTTATTTTATTTTTAAACTAGTAGTAGATCATGTCACTGGTATAGTGAAACAGCAGGGAATTGAACCTGTATCAAGTGAATGAGGCCTAATAGCTGTATATTGTTAAAAGAGCAGCTTAGAATTGCAGTAAATATATGCAATAAATTATATTTTAGATTGAAACAAACAGAAATGTTTGTTCTAGAGCTACAGCAGAAAGGAGTTAAGAAATTCAAAGAACTGTAATGGCAGGTTCTAATACCACCCAAAAATCCATGAATTATACAAGTAAAGAACAGACAAGTGAATATAATATCTATTAATGGCTAACTGGCAAAGATGACTTCATCAAAATTCATTACCTTCATAGTTTCCTACGAAACCTTTTGGCAAACAAATTTCAAGAGAAGTGTCATTGATGATGGTCTTGCATCTACTGCCATGGGGGAGAAGAAAAAAAGGTCTATCATTTGAAATTGAATTTCTGCGATTGGTTCCGATGAATTTTAAATATTCTTAATATTACTCTATCCGTTAATGCATGTGTGTGTGCACACACACACATGCATACACACAACTGTGTGTATGTATATGTCAAAATGTATTCAACAATAGTCTAAACTGCTTTCACTTTGTTCACACAAGGAAGAATATGGTTTTATATGATAACCACACACTAGAAAAATATGGTGTGATGATGATGATGACAATGGGGATGATGATGGCAGTGATGATGAGGACAATGATGATGAGGACAATGTTAGGAGTGATGATGATGATTATGACTACAGTGATGGGATGGCAGCAGTTGTCATATTGTGATTGTCATAGTACTGATGGTGCTAGGAACCATCTCAAGACATTGTGTTTGATTTTTTTTTTCCCCCTTTTTTTTAGCCACTGAGTTAAATAATTGTTGCATGGAGTAGTTCCAACTGAGAACAAAAGGTGACATACACACATATATACTCTCACACGCATATACACTGAGTTCTCATAACACAGGAGATGATAATATCTTGATAATAATAATAGAACCTATACATCTGCCATTGGTTTATTCACTGAAATAAACATCACATTTATTCTTTTGTTTTGGCAAAATTCTGAAATTTTAGAAACTAACAGACTTTGTCTGAAATATTAGTATTCTCGTCTCCCTACAACACACCAAAATTATCCAACTGTACCAACATTACGTAAATGTTTTTATCTCTTTTTGTCCGCTGATGTAGAAAGTTTCTGCTGGTTTCTATGGCTTCTAGTATATTTTAGTCATTAAATATATCCTATGGCTCTGATTTACTAAATTTGCTTGATATGAATATTATTGTTTATATACATTACTGGCTGCTGTTGTTGTTACTGTTGTTTTAGCTCTAGGTCAGGCCTGACTCTGATCAAGCAGAACAATAATCAAAGAAGCATTCCAATCATGACCTTGCCATTGTAATATTCAGACAACAATATCAATATATATATAAAATACTGGTCTACACATTATCCAACATGTCCTTCCCTTTCTATGATGGTAAAATAATAATTTGACTGCTATTTCCAGTAGGTCAAGGCAGCTATGTAAAGAGTCCCTTGCTAGTTCATAGTGGCTCTTAATGTGTCCAAGATATATATATATAACAGACATATATATATATTGTTTGCATCATAAGAATTTTAGAAATTTCAGTGAAGTAATTTGTGATATTTTTTAGAAACATCAGTGAAATAATTTGTGATTTTTTTTAACAGTGGAAAATAAACAAAACAAATTATTTCGTGTTCTCTCAAAGTTTCTAAATTCTTCTGATGTAAACAATATACAATTCTTGCAGTAAAAAAATTTTCTAAAATGGATTGAGAGATTTGAAGGGTTGCTTTAATCTACTGGCAGAATGTCAGTCATGTTTACTGAAGATGTGGATTCAAGTCACACAGACAGCCTTCAACTTTTTCTAATCAAAAGGGTTTATTTTTAAAACCCAATATTAGCATGCTATTATTTATAGCTTTATCAACTTCGAGTTCCACTATTAAAAAAAAAGAAAAGAACAAATTCTTATATAAGAAAGTTGTTGATAGTGATTTCAAAGTTTTGTCCAGCTAAGCCATTGTTGGACTGCAGTTCAATGATAACTTAGCTGGCCGAAACTTCAAAGTTACTGTCAACAACATCCTTGTATAAGAATAATAAATTTAATCTCTTCAAAAGTATAGAGTAACCCATCAGATTTAATGTAAAATTGTTTTAAAGTTGTTTTTTAAAATTATAACTGAACATAAAAACAAACATTTGTGTGTGTGTGTGTATTGATGTTTGTTTTTATGTCAAGTTATATATTAAACAAAACTTTAACTTTAAACTGATGGATTACTCAATACTTTTTAATTGAGTACATGTTTATTAAACTTCTGCAAGAAAAAGAGTGACATCGGCTGCAAAGTTTCAACTTGCTCGCCTCATTCAAACTGTCTTAAAAAGGCTAAAATGCCAAAACTTTGAAGTCACTGTCATCAGTCTTCTTCTTATGAAAGTTTAGCAAACATATATATTCACTTAGAACTATGTTGTTATCTCATACCCGATGTGGGTTGCTGTAATTCAGGCAAATGCAGCTGAGATAATAGTCTCACAGGAAGGAACAAGCATCAACAGTGCCATTGACCATAGCCTACAATGGCGGCACCGTGTCACTGGCCTCTGGTCATCTGTCTTTATCATGTACAAGTTGCTCCACACCTTGCATATTGACCCAATGCCTTGTATAACCGGTCTCTTGCTTTATTAATCCCACAGGCATGCAATTAACCTCACCGCATGCAGTTAATTAATTAATCTCATATCCCAGTAATCGGTCTCAATTTTTGGGTTTTTTCTTTCTTCTCTATTTTTTCTTGATTTGTTTGTATGTTATTTATTTATTGGTTTACATTAAGCTACAGTTAACTGGTAAGTGTATAAGTTTACCTGGGTATATTGCTCTACCTGCAGTTAATGAGGTGAGTATGTGGTTATATGGTTCTTTTTTTTTATATGGAATGGATATTACAGTTACTAAGTGAGTACCAGTGTTATATCATGCGCACAATCACTTTGAAGCGTAAGTACAAGAATAAGTTAACTTTTATATGTATATTAATATATGCATTATATATGTGAATACATGCATTATATATATATATGTATATATATTTGTTATACACACATTAATATATAAATTACATGTATTTTGTTGATATATACATTATATGTCTATATAATATATATATATTAATGTGTGTGTGAAAGTATATACTGATGTTAATTTTGTTTATTTTATCTTTTTAAAAACTTTTCAATAAATATCAATTACGATGATAGCACAGTGTGAAGATCAGTCCTTCAGTGGTGATCCAGGAACTCATTAAGGCTTACTATAGTGTGATGAAAACAGGCACCATCATATCTTCAAATACATAAGGACATATACATTTATGCATATATAAAGAGCACTGTTAATTCAGAACACCTGAAATGTATAATGTAGTTATTTATTTGAGAACTTTAGCTGTGGAGATTTCAGATGATGTAGAAGCATCCTACACTGTTCCTTTCATTGAATAGCAAAAGTAATTGGAAATCATCTTACAGATCTGTTTCCAGGGATAATTATATCTCATCAGAAATGATGAGAGATTATACTTTGGTTACCCAGGGAACTTTTTAATCTAAATTACTGTATATAGCAATAATTTAACAGGGTATATAGCAACATAAATATGTGTTAGTAAATTGCAAGGGAATTCAGCAAATAGCAGACATCATGATGGTTCTGGGAATGATTTCAAACAATCCAAGACGTGTGAGTTGTTTGCTTATTTTTTGTCTGTTAAGCAACTGAGTTAGGCAATTCTTGCATAAAATAGTTCCAAGTGAGAATGTAAGGTGACACACGTGTGTGCATTTCTTTCTTTCATTCTCTGACCCATTCCTTCATACATTAACCTTTAATCTACCAGTTTAAAACTTCCTCTCTCTCTCCCTCTCTCTTTACAGTAGACCCATTCAGTCAAAGGGGATCTTAGTCTTGTAAACTACATGACAACCTGTCTAATGCTGGTGCCATGAAAAAGAGCACCTTCTATGCTCTGTAAAGTGGTTGGTGTTAGGACAGGCCTTCAGCCATAAAAACAATACCAAAGCAAATATTAGAATACAACACAGTTGTCTGACCTGTTGATGCATGTCAGACCATCCAACCTATGACAGCCTGGAACACTGACATTAAAAGATGAAGACGAGTACTTGAGGCTGATTTCTTCAACTAAGAAACCTTTTAAGGTGGTACCCCAGTCATGCTGGGGTACCACCTTAAAAGGTTTCTTAGTTGAAGAAATCAGCCTCAAGTACTCGTCTTATCGGTCTCTCTTGCCAAACCGCTAAAACAAACCAACATTGGTTGTCAAGTGATAGTGGGGTGGGGAGATAAACACACACACACATACACAATGGGCTGCTTTCAGTTTCCATCTACCAAATCCACTCACAAGACTTGGCTCAGCCTAAGGCTATAGTAGAAGACATGCCCAAGATGCCATACAGTGGGACTGAACCACGAACCATGTGGTTAGGATGCAAGCTTCTTACCACATAGCCACGCCTGCGGCTATTTATATATATATATATATATATATATATATATATATATATAGACTTTATCTTTTGACAGCGGCCATACTGGAACACTTCCTTGGAGGGTTTTTAGTCGAACAAATAGACCCCAGGACTGGTTTTTAAGCCTAGTACTTAATCTATTGGTGTATTTTGCTGAACTGTTAAGTTACAGGGACATAAACACATAGGTTGTGAAGTGGTCGTGGGGAACAAACAGAGACGCATGCACACACATATATGATGTGCTTCTTTCAGTTTCTGTCTATGAAATCCACTCACAAGGCTTTGGTTGGCCTGAAGCTATAGTAGAAGACACTTGCTCAAGATGCAGTGCAGTGGGACTGAACTCAGAACCATGTAGTTGGGAAGCAAGCTTCCTACCTCATCGCCACGCCTGTGCCTACACACACAAGAAGGAGGGAGAGAGAGAGAGAAAGAGAGAGGGATGCATATTTGTGTACAGCACACACAAGGCCAAATATGGCATTATATTGCACACCATCTACAAAAACTTGGCACAGATAGATTGGAGATTTTGAACATCTATGATCAAGTGTGGGAACAGGTTGTGTGTGTGTGTGAGAATTTGTAAGCAAAAATGGATTTTCCAGTCTGTGAAATACATCTGTCCCATCTCATGTCAAACAACCTGACACGGTCAAGGTAACTACAGGTAGCATGCTGAACTGTAGGATTTTGAGAGCTCCACTTTGTTGATGTAACAAAACCCATATTGTAGTTTGCTACTTGGGTTATGTTGAAAACTAATTAGCAAAGGACAAAGATTGACACACGTATGGCTGGATGGTTAAGAAGTTTGCTTCACAGCTTTCTAGGTGCCTTGAGTAGTTTTCTATTCTAGCATCAGGTTGACCAATATCTTGTAAGTGAAAACTAGGTAGGCTGAAGAGGAGGAGATTTGAGATTGACTGACTGTCAAAGCTCCTGCATGTCAACGAGACACTGTCTGTGCTGAGGTGGCCTGCCCAACCCATGCAGGAACAGAAAAGAGGTCATAGGATAGTAATGAGATCAGTATGCATGTTAGTTTATAGTTTGTGAGTTGTAATTAAGTGTGTGGAAGGGACATAACTCTGGTAAAACTTAAACCAGTCGTATAAATAAGATTTGATGAAATGAATATCTTGACGGCAATGCCCCAGCCTGATCATAGTCCAGTGACTGAAAACCAAGGAAAGAATGTAATATTTGCAATGAATATTAGTTCCATAGATAATAGTTCACTATGGTAATAAAATTATAATAAATACAGAAGTTATGTGAGTTAAGCACATCCTCATGTCCTGAATGTTAATTTTACCTTGAATAATTGAAGTTGCTGCAAGAAAGAGGTGGGGGAAAGTTATTTTCAGAGAAAAAAAATTAAAATGTTTTCAGAAAGTATTTTCATCTTTCTGCTAATGAGCGGTGCTAGCTGAAACTTTAGACATCTTCCTTGTTAATAACAGCCAAAATAAATAATTCCAGTTTCTGAACAAATTTCATGTTTACAATTTGCTAGTGCAGTCACATAACTTTCACTTCAATACTCTTAATATTACTCTATCCGTTAATGCATGCGTGCGTGCACACACACACATGCATACACATAGTTGTGTGTGTGTATGTATATATATATATATATATATATATATATACATATATATATGTATATATGAATGTGTGGGTGTTTATATGTTTATGTATCCATATACATATGCATGTATTTACATATATACATGTATATTTACTTATGTAAGAATGTGCACATTGCATTACTAATTGGATGTTCCCCCTTCCTCTCTCTCATATCTACACCATGCCTCTTCTCTTCTCCCCCCCCCACACACATTAATCCCTTAAGAGTGGGTGGTGTAGCTTTATACCTTTGTTACAATAAACTAAACTTAGCTAAATTTATCTCGGTTATTATTGTTGTGCCTCAGGTTGGTCCTAATTTGGTAGGCCTTTGATCAAAGACAAAAGTAGTCCATCTTTTTGGGTTTTTCCAGACAGTACATCTAAAACTGCTATATATGTGTGTTTTCTTTTTTTTTTAAGGGAGATTTATCTGCTACTTCAAGGGAGATTTATCTGCTACTTCTAGCAGGATGGGTAACCAAATAGTGGTTCCTTCTCATAATGCTTCCTCGCATATAAATAGAATTGTAGCTAGACTTTGTCATTTTTTTCACTCAAACACACACACACACATACATGCACTCTTTCACAGTCTCACACAAACATGCATCCACACACCCTCAGTGACATACATTATTTCCCATTCATTAATATTAAGATATTTCAGTATTCTTGTCTTTTATATAATAACTAAGCTGTAATATAAATCATTAACGGAGTTCACCTTCTGGTTTCTCACCCCACTTACTCATTGACTCCCCCTTCTCTCTCACTGGCAAAACTAACAGGTCAACTTGCCAAAGGACAGCCATTTACACCTCTGTCCTGTTTTATTTGTTTGAGCTTAATATTTTCATACACACACTCACACAACAGATGGCCTTCTCTATTTCTTTGAACTGGTCTTTTAAAGCCAATTCGCTCACTTCTGTTCTCTCACCACAATTAAGATTACTCCCTGAAAAATGTGTGTGTGTGTATGTGTAAACATGCACCAGTGCTGGTGCCACATAAAAGGAATCCAGGCCACTCTGTAAAGTGGTTGACATCAGGAAGGGCAGCTGTAAGAACCATGTCAAAACACTCAGTGGAGTTTGATGCAATCCTCTGGTTTGCC
>NC_069003.1:18910648-18913003 GCF_001194135.2 Octopus bimaculoides
ATATATATATATATATATATATATATATATATACATATATATGTGTGTGTGTGTATGTGTAAACATGCACCAGTGCTGGTGCCACATAAAAGGAATCCAGGCCACTCTGTAAAGTGGTTGACATCAGGAAGGGCAGCTGTAAGAACCATGTCAAAACACTCAGTGGAGTTTGATGCAATCCTCTGGTTTGCCAGCTCCTGTCAAACCACCCAGTCCCTACCAGCATGGAAGACAGATGTTAAATGATAATATGCACGATATATGTGTATTCGTGCTTGGCAAACCTTTCAATAATGGTAAGCTACTTGTCCTTCACTAGAAATTAACCAAAGTCACATAACTACAAGCATATTTTTTGTGTTTTTTTTAAATTTTTAATCAAATATTATACAGCTGAGACAGGTATGAGTATCACACATTCTTGTTTCGTATGAGTATCACACATTCTTGTTTCTTGCCCATAAAATATTGTGAGCCTCTGCCTTGCCGTTAATCATAGGTCCTGTTCTACCAGATTTGATCTTGGGTTAAATAACAACTGCATGAACGAATACATGTTTATTCATGATCTTCACTTCCCTATTCCAACTAGGCCTTGGTAATTTTATCAATAAGGTGTGCAGGTAGGAAGGTATTGTTAACTATCCTTATGTATCACACACACACACACACACACACAAATACATAGACACATATGTCCATACATCAACTGACAACTGAAGTCTCTCTCACTCTCCCTCACCCCTCTCTCTTTTTGCCTCCCATCCCCTCTTCTGTAGTTTCTTCCTTGTGTTGTCTTTGGATGACCTGGAAAAAAGAGAATAAATTTTCTCCCCCCCCTCTCTCTCTCATGCACTCACACACATACACACACCCTCTCCTCATACTTAGCTCTTTACTTTTATAAGAAGTAACAGTATTCTGACCTGCTCTCTCTACTCCTGGTGCTTTCTCCAGCATATAGTTGTTGGTATATATATATATATATATATATATTATTATTATTATTATTATTATTATCATTTAAAATAGTTAGATTTGACTCCATACAACTTAGTTTCGCAGGCCCCTGTTATATAATCATAAGATTTGTTAGTGCTATTAGATACAAAATTTATATATGTAGTCAGTTGCATAGCTGTGTGATGATGTGGTTTCAGGTTCAATCCTGTCCCACAGCACCTTAGGCAAGTAAGTGTCTACTGCTGTAGCTCTAGGCTAGCTATTGCCTTGTGAGTGATTCTAGTGGATGGAAACTGTGTGGATGCTTGTAGTGTGTCTTTTGTGTTTGTAGTCTCACCACCACTTGACAACTGCTGTTGGTTTCTCATTTATCTGTTACTTGTTTCATTCATTAAACTGTGACCATGCTGGAATATTGCCTTCAAGAATTTAGTTGAATGAAGCAAATCCAGTACTTTTATTCTTTTTTTAAAGCCTGGTACTTATTTTATTGGACTCTTTTGCTGAACTGCTCAGTTACAGGGATGCAGACACACCAGCAATGATTGTCAAGCAGTTCTAGTGGTGGTGGTGGGGGGGATAAACACAGACACTAAGACACACACATGTAGATATTTCGATATACATACATGGTGGGCTTCTTTCAGCTTCTGTCTACGAAATCTACTCACAAGGCTTTAGTTGACCTGAAGCTATAGTAAAAGACAGTTGCCCAAGGTGCCACACACTGGGACTGAACCCAGAACTATGAAGTTGGGTGTTTCTTACCACACAGCTGTGCCTGTATATGTTCAATACATGACTAAGCTAACTTCACCAAAGTCACAATAACAATACAAACTAAAACATTGATAGGGATTAACTAGTTTGAAAACATAAAAGATGGGTTTTTAAGAATTAACATAAAATATGATAACAAAGGTTGGGTGTGCGGCATAAGGTTTATGTTGTTAATTGTAAGGTCTGTGGGTGAACAAAATTGGTAGGGCATTGAACAAGAATAATGCTTTGTAGTATTTATTGGTTCCTCTTGAAGTTCCAAGTATGAATCCCACTGAGATTGACTTCATCTGATCATTTCAATACTGAAGAAGTAAAGCAGTTGTTAACAACTGAGGTCAATGTGATCAATTTATTAACATACACACTTGAAACATTAAAATATTGGTGTGTGTATAACATTAACATCCATACAAATATTGAATAGCTCTAACTGTAGTAATTGAAACACGGGACTTGGCTCAGAAAGCTAATGGATTACCAGACTCCTCAGTGACAAATACTTTGAACATTGAGCTAACCCTAAAATATTCGTTCCTATATAAAAATAGGTAAACAAAACCATTTACTGATCTGTGTGAAAGTTTTATATGTATATATATATATATATAT
>NC_069003.1:18913642-18926183 GCF_001194135.2 Octopus bimaculoides
ATATATATATATATATATATATATATATATATATATATATATATACACATACATATGCATATATTTACACACACATGAATATATGTACATACATACACCATACACTCGCATACATAAACATACATATAGTCATGCATTGTAAACACGTGGACAGGTACAGTTACATATATATAAAGAGAGAAATACAACCTAACACACATATACACATGCATATGGAGGAGGAAGAGAGGGAGAGAGTTCACTGAATTATTATTATTATTATTTCACACTGCTGAATCTTGAAAATGAATATTTGGCACGGTGGTTACATCTTAGTATTTTCTCAATATGCTTGTTTAACCTTGTTTTCATTATTTAACAGGATGCACAAGGCTTCATCAAAGCACAGGTCACATACACCAGATAGTGTATTATATGGTTGTGCATTTTTTATTATTGACCATTCTATTTCGTAACTTATTTTTCCTTCCTTTAATCTTCATATTAGGTTCACTGGTGATGTTGCGTGTCGCCAGCTTATCTTTTGAAATGAGGAGACATGGTTGTAATAACAAACCTTAAATTGGTTTGCAGAGGCTCCTATGTATGCATATTTGTGTTGTGGTGATTGTGCATTTGTATATGATGTTATTTTGCACATGCATTGGTTCCTGAGCAGACATGCAGATTTCCTACAATAGTATATGTATGTGTGTGTGTAATATGTATGCATAGATCTGTGTGTATGTGTCCAAGTGTTAAATCTTAAAGGCCAGCTAAGAACAATCACATGTGTAACCAACCATGAAGAACAAATCAGCAGTACAAAGAAATAAAATACTAATCCCTTTAAAACGGCAACCTTTTTAACAGGACCAGAATCACCATCTCACTACATCTACACATTCAAAGCAGTCTGCCAACAGTCCTTCAGCAAAAAAAAAAAACACCCTGATAAGCTAAGTAACTACTACTAAATTCAGGCAATGATAAGACAGATAGGGTGTTCTTGAAGCCAAGGATTTTAAACTTACAGAGACAATATTTACATATCGCCTGAGGAAACACAATTCTCATAATGCAGGGGAACAGTTGCATAATCAACTACCTGAAGAACGACAGTGAGTTGAAACAATTGTAGTGATTAAAAAATAAATGTCCAACTGTACCCCTTCTTGTTGACTTTAATTTTTTCAATTACCTATTCACATACGGCAGATGCCCAAACACAAACTTGAAAGTATGTATAATACTACTACTGCATAGCACAGGGTAAATCTGAAGGTGGATGAGCTCTATACTGTACTCTACTGTGTTCTTCACAGAATATATATATATATATATATATATATATATATATATATGGTAAATAAAAGATGGAAGGTGGAATATACAAGAATTTATTATTAATCACAATTGTTTCAACACATCTAGTATCGATCCCTTATGGGTGGGACACTCAACAACTGGTTCAGGAGCATCTGGTGGTGCAGATGTATCTCATTGGGTGATAATAGACACAACTTGTTAAAATAACAGTTCTGCAACTGACTGTAGAAGATCAAATCAAGTTGAAATACTGCATCTGGTGATCCATTAGTGTTTTAAGCAAATTCCTGCATGTTTTGACATTTAAGTCTCTTTGAGAGGTTCCTTTGAGACAAAAAATAACAGCTAGTGTCGTTCTATATTTGTATACACATTATACAGGGGTGGGCAAAAGTAGATATACAGTGGAATGTTATTTTCATTTCTTAGTTTCTTTTTTAAACCTGAGTGGTTCATAAGTCAACTAAGGAATCTGCAAGAGATACCTAATTCATTGGAAACCCTAGTTTTTGATTTCTAGGGACTTTGAGTGAATGCTTGAGCCAAGCAACTGTATAACCTACTTTTGCTCACCCCTGTATACTTGTTGTACACATCAGAATTATGATCAAGTATTTCTCTTCTCCAAGTTAAAAATCAATATTTATGTAATTTGAAAAAAAAAAAAATCTTATTAGAGAATGAGTAAATGACTAAATATATATAAAAAAAAGCAATGTAAAGAAAACTAAATTTATGTCAATGTGAAACAAATGAAAGTTATTTTGAAGCAATATTATAAAACTGTAATGAATGTATTTATTATTATATATATTAATTGTATGTAAAGTAATTTTTGGAATTGTTAATCGTATGTAAAGATCATTATATTTTCAGCAAGAGTATCAGCCAATTAATGCTAACACCTGCTTCAATATCAATTAACTTATTTAATTTGGCATTGTTGTGACTCTTGCTGAGTGTGTGTATATGTATGTGTCTGTGTTAGCATGTGTGTGTGTATGTGTGTGTTTGAACAATGTACAATCACACACATACACACATGTATGCACATACATAAATATGTCTCGTAATTTTTAGGTCAAGACGTGAAAGGGTTCAGCTGTGTACCAAACTATTACTTGTGTCCAGGAACCTTGCACTGTATACCAATCGAGAAAATCTGTGACAGGGTCAACGACTGTTTAAATAGTGACCGAGCGGATGAAGGGACTCACTGTGGTAAGGATCAGCACACTTTATTTCTTACCCTTTTTTGTTTCCAACTGACAATCTGTTGTAATAGTAGTCACATAAGCACCATGGAAACTGAGTTAAGCTTCAGGGCTTCTTCCTTTCTTTTTTTCTTTTAAGTCTTGGGACTCTTGACAGAGCTAAGTCTAAACATTTTCAGTTTTGCAACAATATAGTAATGATATATTTTTTCTTTTTTGCTTGCTTTCAATGCTTGTATAAATGACTGAGTGTGGTTGAGGAGCATCTGAGCAGCTTTTGTGGTTGTTGTTATTGTTTAGCCCTAAGCCAGCTCTAAGACCTTGGATTTCTAAGCTTCTACAGATGATCTGAATGAGGTTGAACCAAAAGCAATCTTCACTGTTGTCATTCATTTCCAGCACAGCTCTGAAACAGTTGTTATCATATTTCTGTTGAAATACACTGACTTTGTTTCAGTTAATTTTGAAAATAAATGAGGGATTTAGTAAAATAACTGTTGCTGTTATTAAATTGGTGTTTGGAGCATAAATATACAGAACACATTGATAGTCATACAATATTTAACCCATTTGTTATCATATTTCTGATAAAATACACTGCTTTTGTTTCAATTTATTATAAAAAAAACAAAAAAAAAATAATAATAATTTAGTAAAATAATTTTGTCATTATCAAGCTGGTGTTTGGAACAATATAAATTAACATAAAAGTTTAATGGAAAAAAGTTTACAAACTCGCTGTCATAGAACCTGGGTCAGAGTCATGCTGGTTGGTATCAAAAGTGTTAAGTTTATACGATGTATGAGCAACCTTTGTTGTTTAGCTCCAAGACAACAGTAAGAGTTTGCATTCCTTACTTTGTATGAATGATTAAGGTTAAGCAACTAAATAACTTTCTTCATTGGCTGCAGTGATGGTAGCATCTAGTTCTAGGGCAAATGTCAGATCTTGGATTCCTAAACTTGTATCGATGACTGAATGTGTTTGAGCAGATGAGCAACTATTATTTTATTTTTTTGGTGTTGTTTCTGTTATTTAGCTCTAGCAGAACACTGAAATCAAGTCACTTCTGCTTGCTATAGCCTCAAGTCTACCAAAGTCTTGTCTGTAATTTGGTTGACAAAAACTGGAAGTCCATTGGAAGAATATTCCTGTTGTTGCTGGATGGATCATGGGCATAATCTGTTGTCTAATTTTGATCTTTGGGTGCCTTCAGCAGAGACCATCCAGTTTGAGAACAGTTTCTTCCCTTTCTTCCCTCTCACCAATCTGGAGGCCCTGAATTGGCTCATGGGCATGACCCTTATCATGACTAAAGCATAAAAATACATGTATATGTATGTGTGCACACAATGTTATGTAGTGTATCTATGTGTGTATGTATATATATATTTATGTATGTGTGTGAGTATGTGTGCATATATATCATGATGTGGTAAGACTTCAACAAGTAGAATAACACTCAATCAGCTAAGAGAGTAGAAGTAATGTTATAAAAACTACAAATCTTCTTAATACAGCTACCTAGGGTTTCCTGATTAAAGTAATAATAATAATAGCGATCTCAATTTTCTTTCTTTCATAATGATATGTTGATCTCCTGGCACTGTCATGTCAATTATTAGGCACTCTTGTTTGTTCCTCCTAAAGGTTATTATATCCAGCCTTCAGTGCTCTGATACCTTGTCTTCCAGACACCGAAAGCCAGGTATGGTAATCTTTCGGAGGGACAAACAAGAGTGCCTAATAATTGATGTGACAGTGCCAAGAGATCAAAATGACATCATGAAAGAAAGAAAGTATCATATTAGAATTCTGCAATTAAACATGGTGTGTCCAAAAAAATACGGGCATTCTTTCGCTTGAACCAGCACACTTCATTAATTTCTGTAAAAATTTTTTTATTTATTTACTTTTTTCGTGTTATGTTCAGCTCTGTATATTTGTAGTCAGTCACACATGTACACTTGTTTTTGTATGTATGTTTGTATACATTTATGTTTGTGTGTGTGTGAGAAAGAGAGAGAGAGAGAGTGAAGGGATGTGTTGTCATGTATACATACATAAATCCATATGCATACATCTTTTTTGTATGTATGTGTGTGTGTGTGAGACAGAGAGAGTGATGTCTAAGTGGCACTGACTCACTCACACACTCTCTCTCTCTTTCTCTCTCACAGACACAGGCATCCATTTCATATACACGTACATACATCTTTCACTTTCTCATCTCTTTCACTTTAAAACAAAAGTAAATAGCTAAAAATTTTTTACAGAAATTAACAAACAAAACCAGCTGTTCATTTTGGCATTTCTGCAGGTTCAAGCAAAAGAATGCCAAAATATGCAACTGAAAAGAACATTTAGCAGCAAAGGCATGACGGCAGACAATATCATAAAAATGTTTAGAATTGCAAATCAAATGTGAAAATATTATCATGTGGCTAGCAGAAAACTGCCTGGAGGGCAGTCTTTCTATTAGTATATATATATGTGTGTGTGTGTGTGTGAAAGTGCATGGCTTATTGGTTAGGGTATTCAGTTCATGGTCTTAAGGTCAGAAGTGATTTCAGACAATGCATTGTGTCCTTGAGCAAGACACTTTACTTCACGTTGTTCTTGCCCAATCAGTCAGCAAAAATGAGTTGCAGCTGTAATTTAAAGAGCCCTCCTTGTTGCATTCTGTGTCACGCTGAATCTCTCTGAGAATTACATGCAGGATACACTTGTCTCTGGATTGGTCAGTCACTTGCACATTAATTAAACAAGCAGGCTGTTCCATTGATTAGATCAACAGGAAACCTCATTGTCGTGAGTGACTTAGTGCCAGTTTATATATATATATTACATACAGTATGAGTGTTTTTCTAATTTATTGAAGGAGTTTTATGTTGTTTAGTTACAGTAATATTTTTATTAATTACAAGACTAATCAAACAGTACTAAAGTTAGGAAGTAATAGACAACTTAAACTGAAATGTTAATTTATTGTTTGTGTATTGGGTGTGTAGGTTTCTGTACTATTAACAGCGCTAATAAATATAAGTACCAGTTAAATTTTGGGTTCAATTTAATTGACTAATCTAATCTAATTGAGCTAGTTTTCTTTGCATTAATTCGTGATTATACAATGGTATTGTATAATGCTGCATACATATATTAATGCAGATGTGTACACACAGTTTCTTGTATACTGAAATTAATACGATTTGAATAAGGTTGTGAAATGGATGTAACCCTATGGATGTCACACGGTTAAATAAATCTGTTTTTAACTTTTGTACTTCATGAATTTATGCTTTATATAAGCATGTATGTGTGTGTACATGTGCACACAAGAAGTTTGCTTTGCAACCATGTAGTCTCTGGTCCAGTCTCACAGCACATCATTTTGGGCAAGTGGTTTTCCACTATTGCTCAAGGCCAATCAATACCTTGTGAGTGAATTTGGTAAATGGAAACTGCATGGAAGCCATTTTGTGTGCGTGTGTCTTTCACAACTTGACAACCAGCGGTGGTTCATTTACTTCTCAGCAATTTAGCAGTTTGGCTAAAAGAAACCAATAAAGTAAGTACTAGGACTTAAAAAAATAAGTGCTAGGATTGATTTGATCAACTAAATCTAATGCCTAGCTTGAGTATAAGAATTTATATACATACATATATACACATATACGTATCTATCATCTATCTATCTATCTATCTGTCTGTCTGTCTGTCTCTGTCTCTCTCTCTCTCTCTCTCTCTCTCTATATATATATATATATATATATATATATATGATGATGACATGATGTTTCTCACTGTAAAATTGTATTGTTTTGTTTTTTGTTTCTAGTAAATCGAGGCTGTACTCACAAAGCGTGTAGTTATGGCTGCCGAGAAACCTTACAAGGACCTAAGTGTTTTTGCGCGAAGGGCATGCAACCAAACGCTGACAATGAACTTCAGTGTGAAGGTATTTATTATCTTTATTTCTTTTTTAAATTCCTTTTTTCTCTGAAACACATGTTTTCAAAGACTTCTCAATCCTTTAAGTCTTTGTCATTAAGAATTGTTGTTTTTGTAATTAATCATCAAACCAGGTCTGAATTTGACCGGTTTTTCTAAACTAAAGATAAGTGCAGGTATGGCTGTATGGTTGAGAAGTTTGCTCCTAACCATGTGGTTTGGGGTTCAGTCCCATGGCAGAGTATAGCTTTAGGTTGACCAATGCCTTTTGAGTTGAATTTAGATGGAAATTGTGTGGACTCCCAATATGCATGACTTTGTGCTTCATCATCCTCATTTAACATCTGTGCTCCATGCTGACGTGGTTTGACAGGATTCAATGAGTTTGAGGACCATATCATACTCCAGTGTATGTTATGGCATGGTTTCTAATGCTGGTTGCCCTTCCTTGTTTTAACCACTTTTTTTTGTGTGTGTGTGTGTGTGTGTGTGAAGGCTTAGTGATTAGGGTATTGAGCTCATGACCATAAGATTGGGAGTACAGTTCCTGGCAGCACATGTCCTTCAATAAGACGCTTTATTTCACGTTGTTCCAGTCCACTGGCAAAAATGAGTATTACCTCTATTTCAAAGGGCCACTCTTGTCACATCTTGTGTCACACTGAATCTCCCAAGATCTACATTTAGGGCACATGTGTCTGTGGATTGCTCAGCCACTTGCACATTTATTTCACAAGCAGGCTGTTCTGTTGATCGGATCAACTAGAATCCTTGTCCTCAGTTTTTTTTTATCTCTCACTCAGACCCATGCTTTCACCATCTGAGACATTGACTATCGATAATCTTCCTCCATTCAGGCCTGTCCTAGGATTTCCTCTCTAACTATTCTCAGTTCCAGCAATTTCTAGGCCAGATCACCAGGAGCTTCTTTTCTTTGGCCTTCTTCTCTTCCATTTACCTTGGTAGGGGGGTGAGGGTTCCACTCAAGGAAAGTCTGACAACAGTCATTTCCATGATAACAAAACTGTATCTCTTCCACTCAGCAGCAACTTGTACTGTTTTGCCACTCTCATTCATGGTTCTGATGTTCCACAAACCAAAGACAGCTTTTCTCCTCAGCATTAAGAAGCATATCAGATGCGTAGCAGCCTTTTTGTTGAAGCTGCCATGCTTCATTCCTTCTTTGTAAGGTCCTTCTGATTCCCCAGAACTGTAAGATTTTCTTTGGTTGTTTTGGATGTTTCTGGGGCAAGTGTAGGTTTTACAAAATGAGGCTGCTAACCCAACACTGGGTTGAATATCGTTTGTTTTACAAAATAATTTTTTAAAATTTAATTTTATTAAAAAAGATACTTTATTCTGTGTAACTTATTTTTAAAAACTTAGTTGTACACACTAACTAGAGAGAGAGAGGTGATTGATTTTCATTCATTTCTTTTTGTTTTTAATTTTAATTTTTCTTCCTTGTTATTCTTGATTCCTTCCAGACATGGATGAGTGCAGCTATGATGGCTTCTGTGACCAGACATGTGTTAATGGTTACACCAACTATTCATGCAGTTGTGTTGCTGGTTATGATCTCAAAGAGGACAACAAGTCTTGTGAAGCCATTAATGGTAGGTGCTTCTCTTTTAAACACTTTTTTAATAAGAATTGTTTTTTTTTTCATTTCATTTTTTTCCAATCCTAATCTTTTTCTTTCCTAGCCTCATCACCACCATCATCATCATCTTGCTGTTCTTGTAATTGGTTTCAAATTTTGGCACAAGACCAGCAATTTTGGGGGTGACAGATGAAATGCCGTTAAGCATTGTGCCCCGCATGCCAATGATTCTACCTACTAGCCACCTTAATGTTGTTCTTGTAATTAGTACTAGATATGGCAAAGAGAGACAGCTACCTCTGTGTCTATGTTGTTATTGTTTGTTGTTGTTGTTGGTGGTGGTAGTAGTAGTAGTAGTAGTACTTGATAGACCGGTTCCCCAATAATATAACATCTATTTTGTAGTTGGTATTAGATATGGTAAAGGGAGCCATTGTATTGTTGCTGTTGGTACTTGATAGCCAGACGTCTGCTTTGTTGTTACTTGACACAACAATGGGAGACAACAATTGTATATTTTGTTATCAATCCTGATGTACTTATTCAGTAGGTCTCTTGCCAAACTGGTAAGTTACGGGGACATAAACACACCAAAACCAGTTATCAAATGGTGGTCACACACACACACACACACATATGCTGGGCTTCTTTCAGTTTCCATCTACCAAGAAGCCATGCTGTGGGACTGAACCCAGAACCATGTAGTGGTTGGCAAACTTCTTATCACACAGCCATGCCTCCACCTATATATTTTATATCCATCTGCTGAGTCAGTGGAAAGAAGCAGTACTCATGACCTTTTACAGGCTCTCTGAGACCAGTGAGATTGATACCATTAATGTTCTGCCTGAATCATTGCCAGAAAATGAGTAGGGAAGGTGTTCCAGAGATGAACGTTCTGGGAAAGAAGGATGGAATGTAGTGATTAGTATAGGGCCTGGATGGTTTGGACTTATTGAGGGCGACGAGAGTAAGATCCAGCTGGATCCAAGAAGTAGAGTCATCCAGAGTCATCATCCTGGTTATCACATTATATAGATGAAATAAAACATAAGCCCAGCCACATCCAAATGAGCAGAGGTCTTTATAGTATTCAGTTGTCAGTATTTGATATGATGACAGAGTTAGATGATACGATGACCTTGTGTTATCTCCTTTATTGTCAGCATATCATATAGACAATATAAAACTTGTCCTTTGGGCCTGTTACATTACATATCTCCTCTGTTAATTGATCTCTGGTCAGTTTTAATTCAAAAACAGAAAATACCACACAGTTTTTTTGCTATATCTTTCTCTTTTCAAGTAGCTGTTTACCTGTAGCTGCAGAAAAACAATCTTTATGTCATTATTCAAGTTATTGTGACTGAAGAAATGAGTAATGTCATATTCCTTGATAATCATAGATTTGTGTAATCACATTAATGGAAGTTAGATCACTTTAGCCCCTTGGTTGCCATATTTCTATTGAAATACATTGCCTTTGTTTCAGTTTATTTTGAAAATAAGGAATAATTTAGTAAAACAATTTTGTCATTATTAAGTTGCTGTTTGAAGCATAAATTAGCATGAAATTTTGATGGAAGAAGGTTTTAATTTAGATCACTTTAAAACAGGAAGTTTGTTTCTTAGAACTATGAATGATACAATATTTAACCCTTTTCTTTCCATATTTCTAATGAAATACACTACCTTTGTTTGAATTAACCTTGAAAATAATGATGAATTTCGTAAAATAATTTTGCCATTATTAATATACTGGTGTTGAAATTTTGAAGGACAGTTTTAAGGTAGATCACTTCAAAGAACTGGAAGTTTGTATCATAGAATGAGGGGGTAGTGCCAAGCAGGTTGTTGTGGAAAGGGTTAAAGCTTGCTACATTGCTCAAAAGCCATTTTTTTTATTTCAGTTCCAAAAGACGAAGAAGCAACACTGTTATACACAAACACGAATAACGTACAACATATCAGCTTGTCTGCCAACACAAGCGGGGACACTCTGTTCAGTGTCGAAGGTCATGCTGTTGAAACAATGGACTTCAATCACAGAAATTCATCATTCTGCTGGGTCAGTGAAGCTTCTTTCTTATATCCCCCCCCAACCCAATAATGATGCATTATATATATTTTTATACTCATGTATAATATGTAATATATAATATTATAATACTGTTGTGCATTAGTTTATACAGATATGTAGGTAGAGTACTGCAGGAAAGGGATTGTAAAGCAGAACCTTTAAGCTGAACCAATCAGGAGAGCTAGAGGTAGACCAAGAGCGAGACAGTTGGATAATAACTTTAGTCTCAGTTGATTATGCTTGGGAGTCCAGTGGGAAAGTATAAACGACAGTTTCTTCTGATAAAACGTATGGATGGGGAACCTGAAAACACCCCAACAACAGCAGAAATGGATGTATATATAATACAGACACAAGAGCACACAATGTAAGGGCAGAGTGTGTGAACAGTTAGATTGAGCAACTTAATTTGTTATTACTTTATTTTATCAACAAGGTACAAAGTTAACCTTATTGGGATTTGATCTCAGAATTTTGAGGGGCATAGCAAAATACCACAAGACATTTTATCTCCTTATTCTGCCATTCTGCTGCCCTCAACCACATTTTAACAATTGCTTCTAACACATAAGTATTATACCAGAAATCATTAGGATGGACATTAGCAAATTAGTACTGTATTTTATGAACCTTGGCAGTATTGAAACAAATAGCATGAGGCTTATTGTCCAATGCTGTAACAGTTCTGCTGATTCACCACCCTTTTATAATTTCTAATTTAGGTAGAATATCTTAAATATTGTAGGGAAGGGGAATGGTCAGTTATATCAACTACAATTCTTGACTGGTGCCTATTTGATAAAAGACAACATGGGGTTTGAATTCAGAATGTAAAAGGAAGTGGTCAAATCCCTTAAGGTGTTTTGTCTGACACTCTACAGTTTCTGTCATTCCCTGCTAACCATTCTTGGTTGGTAAATGGCTAACAACACAGCAAGGTAATGAATTTAAGACATCATAAGAATCAATCATGTTCCTTCTTCTCTATCTTTTGAGTTCAGATAACAGTCACAAAGTCAACTAATATCATGGATGGAATCAATTGAATTTACTATTTTCACCTTTGTGTTCTGCAGTATTTTCTTTTTTACCTCAAGAAGGGACTAATAATAATAGCAACACTATGTAACCCCATTCTTGTCCTTGGGTAGCAACTGCTATTTCCTATTTGCTTACCCATAGAAAATATGAAAAATGGCTAATATTTCCTTCAAACTTTACTTTTGTTACATTTATTCAAACCCCAAAGAATTCCTCTCAACACATAATTATGATGCTCTCCCACTACTTCTGCTCATGATCAGAGATGCACATATTGTCAGCCACTAAGGGACATGCTCAAGTGGTTAAGGTCAAGCAACTGACAAGCATATTTATGGTATTGAACAGAATTATTTACTATAACAATATTTCTACTTCAGCAATTCGGTGCTGAATCCATCAGAAATGTAATGGGAAATAGGTCAGTTTCCAAACATTGATGTCCAGGTCACAAAAGCAAAGTTTGAAAGAAATAGTCATTTCCTTTGATTTGTAGATAGAAGCAAATAGGAAATAACACTTACTGACCAAAGACAAACAAAAAAAGTTAGTTACACATTGGAATAATTCTTTCTGCTATAGGTCTAATGAAATTTTGATGGAAAGGTTTAACTGATTACATTGACCCCAGTACTTGACTATTTTATTTTGCTGACCTTGAAAAAATGAAAGGCAAAGTAGACCTTGGTGACATTTGAACTCTTGAAGTTAAGCAGGAAAAAATGTCGCTAAGCATATTATGGGTGCAGTAATGATTCTACCAGCTTTCCACCTAATAATAAAAATAATATGCCTTTCTACTAATTGCACAAATCCTGAAATTTTGCGGGAGGGACCTAGTCGACTGCATCAACGCCAGTGCTGCACTGGTACTTATTTTATCGACCTCAAAAGGATAAAAAGCAAAGTCAACCATGGCGAAATTTGAACTTAGAACATGAAGAGTTGGAAGAAATGCTGCTAAGTGTGCTAAAGATTCTGCCAGCTTGCTGCTTATAATAATAATAATAATCTATATATATAAAAATGAGTGTGTGTCTGTCTGTCTGTCTGTCTGTGTGAATCCCTAAAACTCGAGAACTACGCAACCAATTTCATTCAAATTTTACACATGCCTTACTTAGGGTTCCAGTTGTGTTTTAGTCAAAAAAAATGTTTAACTTCTTCCAGAGTTCGAGCCCACAGCAACATAATATCTCCTCCACTATTTAAGTATTACGTGTCAAAAGTGAAACAAAAACACTCATGTCAAATATTTTCACTTTAAAAATGAAACTATTCTACTAACTGAAACAATCACATTTCGATACTGTAATGACAGATACTTTCAGACAGAGAGAGAA
>NC_069003.1:18926920-18934088 GCF_001194135.2 Octopus bimaculoides
CACATAGTCCCCAGTTGGTAACATTGATTTCAAGGCCCTCCTAGATGAGAGACTGGCATTCCACTTAATGTCTGTGTTCCATGCTGGCATGGATTGGAGAGTTATTAATGTAGAAATATGGTATCGTAGCTACTAACAGTTGAGGGTTGCGTAGTCTAGACGGCATTTTTAGATTTCATTATTCTCTTTAACCCGGGCAAAGTCGGGTATTTCTGCTAGTAATAATAATAAAATTCTTTCTCTATTGGCCCCAAGGGCCGAACACAAAAACATATAAGGACAATACAAGACAAGGGACAAGTGGGCTTTATAACAGAAAACATGTAATCAATAAAAACAAAATTCCCCAATAGGGGCGAGTTCCACCCAGTGCCAACCAGGCACCCCACACATCCTGATCACCCTGACTGCCAAAGGCACGCCAGCTAGGTACCCCTCTTCCCCTCAACTGCTTTGGCTTATAGACAAATATTCAGAGTAGGCCCCTTCACACAAGCCATTTTCATAACATCCACCCACCTTTTAACAAATTTACTGGGAGGCAGTATTTCCTTCTTTATTTTCACTTTCCTTTTCGAGTGGAACTTGAAAAGGTCGATGAGGGCTTGGCTGAAGAGGAAAGTGTTTGTCTTCAGTCCTTTCAGTCTCGTCCATCATACTACATTTTTTGTTATAGCAACCAAGCAGAGGAAAGCTACCTTTCCCTCCTAGCCAAACGAAGGCAGTGATGTGATCCTCACAATGGACTCAGCTGATAACCGGATCCATCCTACATGTGACAACACCTGTTCAACAAAGTTCCATAGTTCAGTAATGCACAGACACTGGATGAGTGCATACAGGACAGTTTCATTGCCCTGCGCACACCTCAGACATAACCACCTGACAGTGCTTCCATGTTTGTAGAGCCTGTCTCGACTCAGCAAAGCTCCTCAGCAGCACTGCTGGGCCAGGGATTTCTGGAAGTTATCCATAGGCCCTGGCCCGAAAGTCCTCTGGAAAAGATCAGTTAGTTGATCCCCTTCAACACCCAGTGTTTCCCCAACTATGTCGTCACTCTTTCCCTCCACTAATCCCCTAAAAAACTCTATGGTGGAACTTCCACTAAACTCATTGCCTGGCTGGCAGAAAGCTGTGAGTGCTTGCTAATACTTCAGGTGCCAAGTGCCCTTTCTTTGTCTGCACTTGAACCAGGACTGTAGCTCTGTCAATGAGATGAGCTGCAGGAAGTCCCATTTGAGGGATGGTGACTACACCTGCTCACTGGTAAGGAAACACTGATGTCGCAGCCTCAGTGCATGTCTGCGCATCATTAACCACGGCATGTCCAGTCCTCTACTCAGCAGATGGACCAAGCAGAATACATCCCATCTAGAGAAAGCAGAAGAGCAAGCGCTCCAACTTTATCAGGCACGAAGTGGGGCAAGGGATGATGGTCAGGCGGTACTGATGTATGCATTTGCCATCTCCGCCCAACCCTACAGGGACAGCTTCCTCTCTGCCTATTTCTGGGTGAGATTGGCTACCCTGCTTGTCACCTTCCCCCCAAATCTTGTCCACCTGGAGGTCTGGACCAAATCAGACCCTGAGCAATTTAACCAGTCCTTCTGTCCAGTGCCCTACAACGCTGTTGGTTGCCATGGACCTGCCTTTCCAGGTGCTCAGCTGCAGGCCCACTGACTTCTCCTGGTTGATCTTTGCCCCTGTCACTGCTTTGTACTCCCTTAGAGCAGTACTGACCACCTCGATTTCCAAGGTGTCCGACACTGTTATAGTGACGTCATCTGCATAAGCCAATAAGAACCTTCCGCATCCTAGATCATGTGGCATGCCCCTCGAAGCATCCAGCTTCAACAGAACTGGCTCAAGAGCTAGTACATAAAGAAGAGGTGAGAGTGGGCATCCTTGACAGACTGAACAAGCAATGCTAAACGATTCCAATAGCTGGCCATTTATTTTGACCACTGAACAGATGTCACTGTGCATTGCAGCAATCCAGCCTCTGAAAATGCAACCAAAACCCACTGCTATTAAAACAGCCTCCAAGTATTGGTGGTCGACCCTATCAAAAGCTTTCGACTGGCCCAAATTGATCTGGGTCTCACCCATGCCAGGTTCCTTACCCACCCTCTCTATGATGTAGTGTATGAGGTGGAGGTTGTCGTGGACAGTTCTGTATGGGATAGCGCATGTCTGTGTATCACCAACCAACTTATTAATGTCAGGCACCAACCTCTTGGATAACACTTTGGCCAAAATCTTATTGGCATTCAGCAGAGTTATAGGCCTGAAACTATCAATTGTGTCCCCCTTGTTTGGGTCTTTCCTCAACAGCACCACCACTCCATGGCTCACAGCACTAGGAATTCTCCCATTCTGCCGCCAGTTGTCATAGACATCTGTCAAAAGACCACTGAACAAGTCTGGCATATGAAAATAAAGCTTGAAGGGTAGACCATCGCACTCCAGAGACTTCTCTCTTGCGCAAGCCTTCATCGCATCCTCAGCTGTTAGCATTTCACAGAACTCCACATACCTGGCTGAGAGGCACGGCATGCCACTGCGATAGGAGGTGAAATCCACCACTGTCCCAAAACCACCATGCGCCCCATAGAGTTTGGCAAAGTACCGCTGAAATTCTGCACACATCTGCTTGGATTCAGTTATCATGCACCCATCAAAATTCACCAAAGACCTAATTGGTGCTTTGTTTCCACAAAGTGCCTCTGTCAGCTGGACCCATTGAACAACTTTCATCCCCTCCCATCTCAGTGCATGCACCCTAGCTCTGACAACACAACCTTCATGCTTGGCATTAAAGAATTGATCAAGGACCAATCTCACTGCCAGTACATTGGTCGCTATGCCTTTCTTAAGTGCCTCTTCCTAACTAGGTCTCCTACTTTCTTAGATTCCTCTAACACTAGTTCCTTACTAAAACCTACTGCCTCTACTATAATAGCCCTTTTCAGGGCTATTCACCAACAGCTGTTGATGATTGTGCCTGCCAACTCTTGGTGGACTAACTTGCTAACCCAGTCTCTGAAAGCTTGGCTTGCCAGGAAGGACATATTCAGCTTCCAGTATCCGGCGCCCTGTCTATGGATCCTATCTATGTCAACCGTACAGATCACAAATTTATGGTCTGTGTAACCAATGGTGTTGAAACGTGGACAACTTATACTATTTCTATCTACAGGCTTACAAAATACTCTATCTAGATATGATCTGAAAGACTTGATGCAATTCACCCATGTCCACACTGGTGCATTCGGGAAATCCAGTTGGCACCTGTCAGCCAACTGGAAGCGATTGAGCAGGTTTGTGAGGCTTTTACTCCCCCCTTCTCCTGTCAGCTAACCCCACCCTATCCAGGCATGCATCCAAGATGGCGTTTCAGTTACCCAGTAACATTAAAGAGTGTGACATCTCGCCTCCAAACATCTTAAGAAATCTGGCTGCCCTGCCCCCATGGGGTGTAAACAGTGACTAATTAAAAGACACCACCTTCACTGTTGCTCACAACCAGGACCACCAACTTACCCTCTGGGTTGAGGAAGATCATCCGAACTTCGAGATTCAGGATTTTCCTAAACAGCATTGCCACCACGCCTCCCATTCTAGGTTGACTAAGAGATGCATAGATCTCATAATTGTCAAAAATGGGCGCAAGATCATGTGGGTCAGAAATTCTGGTCTCACTGACTGCTATCACATCCAGACCTAGTGACCTTGCTTCCAGAGCAATCTTAGGCTGTGAATATTTATGCATTTCACTATTGCCATGACAGCTCAAAAGGGTTGAGGAAAAGAAAAAAAAGCAGGGTTACTTACCTTCCTGGAATTGTTGGCAGTCCAGTAGCCCGGGCTCTGGATCTGATTCCTCTGGAAAATCAGGTAAAAGCCTCTTAGTGGCACGAACGTTTGGCTGTGAGAGCCACCAAAGTTTTGTTGGATCTCCTCAAGAGCACATAATTCAGTGTTTCCTCATTGGTGACTGTGAGCTTTCTTTTGTCAGGTGGCCACGTGTGGTTGTGAGTGCATGGGTGGATTTGGTTGGGGTAGTGGTGGTTGTGGAGATGGTAGTGCTGGTGTAGTTTTTGTTGTGTCTATGTTCGATGTGTTGGGAGGTTTCTGCATTTTTGGGTGTAGGCTCTTTTATTTTCTGTTTCCTTTACCCTTTTCGTTTTTTTACTTTCTGGGGTTCTTCCTCATCTTCACTACTGGATGAATAGTGGCTAGTGTCTGTATGTTCTGTATCAGGGAGGGTGGGTGTGTCTGTGACAGTGTGAGTGTATGCTTGAGAGAGGGGGTGAGGGGGGTGTGGTTTGACAGATACCCTGTGTGGTTTTCCCCATTGTATGGGGTTCACGTGCCTCTGTTGTTGTTGATCTTGCCTTGGTGGGATTTGATCTCAGAATATATGCTGTCCAACTCTCTATTGATTCTGCTAATCTAAATACTGAGGCATTATTCAGTAAAGCTGCATTACCTATGATTTGGGTCTATCATTGCAACTAGTAAAATCTTGTTTGCACAGTTGTATCAGATAAGTTGACACAACCAGCTCTACATTATTTACATTTGACAGATATTTTTCCTCATTTTGTTTGTTGTTAACACAACGTTTCGGCTGATATACCCTCCAGCCTTCATCAAATGTCTTGGGGAAATTTCGAACCTGGGTTCTCGTTCCTAAGGTATTTTTTGATGTTGTTATTATTATTATTATTATTATTATTATTATTCGGGTCACTGCTTGGAATCGAACTTGGAATCTTGGGGTTAGGAGCCCATGCTCTTAACCATTACACCATATGGCAACCTGAATAATAATAATAATAATAATAATAATAATAATAATAATAATAACATCGGAAAATACCTTAGGAATTAGAACCCAGGTTTGAAATTTCCTCAAGACCCCTGATGAAGGCTGGAGGGTATATCAGCCAAAACGTGTTAACAACAAACAAGATGAGGACAAATATCCGTCAAATGTAAATAATGTACATAATTCCTCATCTCTTAAATATAGAACTGTACAACCAGCTCTTACGTGTTATGTCATGTTGACCCATTAAAACTGAACTCATTGATTTTATACTCAATAAAACTGTTACCTACTACTATTTCTTGCCTGTTCTAGGACACATTTTCACATCCTATTCCATAGTGTCTTTTTATCTTTATCTCTGTTTCTTTATCACTGAGCAGTGATAAGTTTCTTTGCCACTCCTTTATCTCTGTAACCACCTGTCTCTTTGTGTCTATTTTTATCTATCATTATTACCATATATCTGGTTTTTCCCCATATCTCTAATTCTAGATGTGATTTATATTCCTGTCAGTCTGTTTGTCTGTCTGTCTGTTTCTTTCTACCTGTCTATCTATCTGTTTGTCTCTCTATCTATCTATCTATCTATCTATCTGTCTGTCTGTCTGTCTGTCTGTCTGTCTGTCTGCTTGTCTGTCTGTCTGTCTATCTGTTTGTCTGTCTATCTATCTATCTGTCTGTCTGTCTGTCTATCTGTGTGTCTGTCTATCTAGCTGTCTGTCTGTCTGTCTATCTATCTATCCTGCCAATCTCACTCTGTGTATCACTATTTGTCACTTGGTATCTATATCTCACACTCTCTCTAGCTTTGTTTTCTTTAATTTTATAGTCAGTGAGGGAAGGGCAGTGTTCCTGAACCTTTATAGGGTCTGTAGGGGATGGAGGGAGGAAGATAACCCCCAAACCAGAGACCCATGATGCCAGGTTGTGATGTTATTTAACCAGACAAGAGATTTTCTTATCCAACCAGGTCATGGCTGGGTTTGAACTCTGAATGCAATGAGCCAGAACAAATACAACAAGGTATTTTATCTAACACTCTGCCAGTTCCATCAGTCCACCATCTTAAATTGGTGCTTTATCAACCCTAGAAGGTTGAAGTGAAAAAACAAAAAGCCAGAATAAATACTGCAAGGCACTTTGTCTTATGTTTTAACATCTTTGTCAGTGTGTCAACTATTATTTATCTCTATGTATCTCTCACTCCAACTATCATTGTCTCTCCCTTCATGTCAGTATCTCTCTTTTTCTCTCACTGTCTCTCTTGCTCTGTGACTCTCTCGACCAGATTATCAGATACTATTTCCACCACTGGTTACAATGTGCTTCCAATTTTGTCTGGATTGCATCATTCTTTTCCATCTTGACCCAAATTGCTCGTCTTTCCATCATCGTGGAGGCCTTCCAAGTGGCATTTTCCAATTTCTTGGATACCACTTAGCAACTGCATGGGTCCACCTGTTGTCTGTGAGTTGTGCAACATCTGGCCCAATGGAACTTGTGCAATCACATCATTCACTCTGCTATGTCTCTCATGTTTTCTCAATTCAAATGTGCTCTCTTAGTGATGTTCCTTGCATGGATCTTTCCATGACCCTTTGCAATAGTTAAGTAGAATTCAGGGGTCAAAGTGTAGGAAGTTAGTAAGCTTCACGCATTTATGTGGCTAGTACAGGTCACAAAAAGTGGACATTATACGATTAAAAATATATTTATTAACCTTGTTGCTTGCACACTTCTTCCATATCAAAGTTAAAATGATTTTCGATAAGCTGACGGTCTCCATACAACTCACAGTTATAACTATAAAAACTGTTAAGAATGCAAATAAAAATCAAAAGAAGTAGGGAATGGAATAGAAAAAGCATGAACTATGACTATTTCATAGCAAAGTGAAACTGTTTACACAAGTAGTAACTAACCCAAAGCCATCTTGACTAAACTTCAGCTCCTGTTACCTCTGTGTTTATATTGCCACTTGGCAATCATCTATATATATATCAAGATGAGAATGTCTGTCTGTCTGTGTGAATCCCTAAAACTTAAGAACTACACAACCAATTCCATTCAAATTTTACACATGCCTTACTTAGGGTCCATGTAGTGTCATAAGCCAAAAACATTTTTAACTTCTTGCCTAGTGCATGTCAAAAATGAAACAGTAACATCTCTCTATTGTAATGTCAGATATTTTCACTTGAATAGTTTCACTTTAATACTGAAACTATTAAAGTGAAACGATTATCTCACATATATACAGGCATACATACAAATATACATACATACATATATAATATATATATGTATATATATATATATATATATATATAT
>NC_069003.1:18934432-18934905 GCF_001194135.2 Octopus bimaculoides
ATATATATATATATATATATACATGTATATGTATACATATATATGTATAGATATATAGGTGTATATGTATATATATATAGATATGTACACATATATACATGCATACATATATACACCCATACACACACACATATACAGAGGTGCAGGTGTGGCTGTGTGGTAAAAAACTTGGTTCCAAAACACATAGTCCTGGGTTCAGTCCCACTGTGTGGTGACTTGGCATGTGTCTTCTGCTATAGCCTCAGACCAACCAAAGCCTTGAGTGGATTTTGTAGACAGAAACTGAAAGAAATCAATTGTATATATATGTATGTATATATGTAAGTGTATGTGTGTGTCTTTGTCTCTGTGTTTCTCCTTCATCACTACTTCACAACTGCTGTTTGTTTATTTACATCCCCATAACTTACTGGTTTGACAAGAAGAAACTGATAGAATAAGTACCAGGCTTATCAAAATAAAAAAAGCACTAG
>NC_069003.1:18935878-18937728 GCF_001194135.2 Octopus bimaculoides
GCATAAGGGCCATAACCCCCATGAAAATTCATATATTTTTGCTCTTGATGAAATTTTAACCATAGATATTAGACACAAATGAAGTAATATTTCTAAAATTTCATCTTCTTAGAAGTTAGAAAGACCCCTTCATGGGGACTTAACACCCACAATTTAGTCATTTTATCTAAACAAAGACGAATACAGTTGTACTCTTGGAAGCTGTAGCGTCACCCGAGCATAAAAGATGAGCGTTATTTGTAATTCAATGGTACAAAAGTGTAAGAGTTTGCTTAGAGATGTACTTAGATTGTGATTTCTGCAATGTGGTGCATAAATTGTTAAGTAAATGAGAGGCATCTTTGCCTCCACTGATTCAGTTGCAAAGTGTTCAGTAAAGTTATGTGGTTGCAGACCTCCTTTGCGTCTTTTTATTATCACTGGGTCACACATAGTCCCCCAATGATAACATTGATTTCAAGGCCTTCCCAGATGAGTGACTGGTTATTGAAAGACATTTAGAGATTATAAATTTATTCTGTCCAGTTACCTATTGGTATAGTGGTCATTTACAAACTCCAGAGGTGACACTTTCATTTCTCCTTAGCCCTCACGTCACACAGTTGTTAATGTTTATTTCAGTTGGGTCACACCCTCCCAATTGCTATAGATCCATAATGCATCTTACAGCTGTGCCTGTCACCTGTATGGTGAGGAATTCTACATTGGGGAGTAGTAACGACTAGGGTAGGGTAGCTGACTGCTTATTGTGATCATTCGTCTTTTGATTTCCAGTGAACATACATATATTTCCTAACTCAAAGAAATTCGAACAATACATATAAGACCCAAGTTAAAAAGATTCTCAACAATTCAACTTCTCTGGTTGACATTAAGACACCCACCCCCAATAGGAGCCTTAACTCCCACATTTTAGAGCTCCATGACCTCCATTTTTCAGGAGCCAAATCCTTTTAACAGGTTCCATAAGACTGGAATTTTGGAATCTGTGCATAAAGATCAGTAGTATGGGATACATGTGTCATGATTAAAATTTTTTTAGGGTGTGTAAAGAAGGAAAGAACCCTCATCTGCAAATTTGATGAAATTTGAATCATAGGTATTCTAGTTCATTACAGAAAATATAACGGAAAAGTCTAATTCTTCAATTGAATGTAACATGGGCAATGCCGGGTATCTCTGCTAATATATGTTAAAGATGTGATTTTCACCATTCTTACTCTTCTGGATTTCTTGAAATTCTTCCCAGTGATATTTGGATTTACTTGTCATACATGAAGAATTACTTTGGATGTTTATTCTACTTGCATTTTTTGGTGTTTGATTGTTGGATATAGTTAACCAAATTCATTTAACACTAGATATCTGCCTGGATTTATTAATCCATTTTATATATTTGTACATCTGTACACATATCTTTGTATTTCTATCCATGTTGTATTTCTTTAGCTATCTCTCTTTTTCTCTAACTATCTCTATGTATGTCTGTATATCTCTATGTTACTGTCTCTGTCCCTATCTATCCCTATAAAGGAAATACTAGAAGTGAGACACTCCTCAAGTCAACCATCTCTACCATTTTGTAATGAATATACATATTCATATCCCATGTTTTTTGTTTCAGATCACCAACTTCCCAGGTAAAACAGACCAACAGCTACAATGTGCGAGTATTAATGATACATCTGACACCTGGATTCTTGAAACAGAATTTAAACTGAAAGGTATATTTTATACACAACAATCAGCTGTGGTAGTGAGTAATTTCATTCAAAAGTATTGATACATACATACATACATACGTATATATATATATATATATATATATATATATATATATATATATATAT
>NC_069003.1:18937964-18941915 GCF_001194135.2 Octopus bimaculoides
ACTTCGTTTAAATTGTATTTTAAACGAAAGATTCGTTTAGATAAAATTTGCATTTAATATTTCTGTTAGTTTATATTCTAATAAAAAAAAATGGAAGCAGAACATAACAGGGGACAACAAAACACTCGGATAGTTAGACTAAACAAAAAAATTACAGGAAAAAACAAGGGCAGGTTATTCGGACCTTTCAATCTTCAGTCAAGTACCAGATTGTCTTTGCAGTTTTGGCCGGTTACTTTTGAGAGTGCTCTAATCTGGCCAGCCCCAAGAAAATCTAAGCTAGGAGCTCTAGTTTCTATGGAAGAAAGCAAGCAAATGTATATGAAAACAAGGACAAAAAAAAAAAAATGGTACATGATTACAAATACAAACAACAGGTGTCTTTCAACTAAGAGTCAATTAAATTAAGCTGGTGTGTGTGGAAGTGAAGCCTCATGGCAGGAACATAGAAGATTATCATCATGGGAAGGAATATAAGAGATACTACACGGATGGCAGTTGAACCAAGAAAGAAAGATAGATCAGGCTTGGCCGAACACCGGTCATGTGGAAGGAGAGGAGAGAGGTAGGGGGTAGAAGGATCAAAGAATTTGGGAGGGACGAGAAGAAAGGTAAGGGACAGAGTGAGGTAAAGGATGAGGGAAAGTGATGAGAATCTAAGGAAGGCCAAAAATGTGAGAGAGGGTGGGAGCAAGTAAAGGAGAAGTGGCAGGAACAAAGAAAGTGTGAAGGGGGCTAAAGAAAAGAGTAAAACATTCGTACAGAACTTAGATATATATGTACTTAAATACAGGAGACTGAAAGTGTACGTACACCACTATATATATATATATATATATATATATATATATATAAAAAAACAGAAAATGGAAGAAGACCGTAACAGGTGACAATAAAACATTCGGACAGTTAGACAATACAAAAATGGACTGTAAACAGGCATGGTTGTGTGGTAAGAATTTTTATTTTCCAATGACATAGCCCCGGATTCAGTCCTACTGTGTGGCACCTTGGGCAAGTGTCTTCTACTGGAGTGTTTATGTCCTCATAGCTTAGTGATTTGGCAAAAGAGACCAATGAAATAATACTAGGCTTTAAAGAAAAAAAGTACTGAGATCAATTCATTTGACTTCAAATTCTTCAAGGTGGTGCCCCAGCATGACCACAGCCTAATGACTGAAACAAGTAAAAGAAGGAAAAGTCTCATTCATACAGTGTCATCTGTTTCCTGTTCTCCACAATGTAACTTGTCTTGGCTATTAGTTATTCAATAGACTGAGAGATTATTACCTCTCTTGGAAAGAGGCAGAGATTGACATCAGGAAGGACATCTGGTAGTTGAAAACTCTCTTCCAACTTACTTTTATCTGTCAAACTTGCTTTTGCAAGTATTGTAAAGCAAATGTGAAAACAGTCATGATATAGGAATCTGGAGGCTGATATTCAAAATGGTGATCTTTGGTTTTAGTTATATATGACTGCAGGATTGCTAACAAAAGTAAAGTAATTCAGAAAAATACAAAAATAGACCAGAGTGCTCTGAGTAAGCAAAATGAATATGTAAATATATTAAATTTCAGTATATTCAACCAAAGCTGCAATCACAGGTCACTCTCAGGCTTCTGGCCTTAAAACAGCATTCACCCTGGTCACAATGATAGTTGAAAACAAGTGTCACTGTCATATAAGCAGTGTCATTCACTTCCAGTAATCTTCAAAAACATGTCTGGCCATGGAGAAATAATACCTTGCTTTGAAACAGGTGACAGGAAGGGCATCTAACTATAGAGAATCTCCTTCAATTAATTTCTTTTTTACCCCATGTAAGCATGGAAGAGTGGAAGTTAAAAGAATTATGATGATTATGATGAAGGTGATATTAAAAATGATAATAACGTATTGAAATTACTTTTCTTCTAGGAATTGCTGATATTGCGTATGATTGGATTGGTAAAAACTGGTATTTCTCTCATAAAAATCGTGGAACGATATTTCTATGTACTGAAAATGGTAAACTATGCCAGATTATAAACCATATTGGTAAAGGGCGCAGAATACGATCGCTGATTCTAGATCCAACTAAAGGGTAAGTGAATAACTCCAGATTGTTACTGCTCTGATTAGGGCATTGAAATTAACAAGTGAACCATTCTGTTGATATTGTGTGTGCTAATAGTTGTGGAGGGCTCAAGAACAGTGGTTAAAATTCTCTGATTATGGTAATTTACAGGATTGAGATACACTACAGAACAAACTTCGTTTTAGCTTATTAAACTATCTTGTTTTTCAATGCAAAATTAATTTTGTGTTTAAATAAATATTAACAAATTTGGCCAAGAAGTGTAAATGGGTAGAAAATGTTTGGACAAACTATCAGCTAATGTAGACATTTTCACTTCCTACTCTCATTTTTATAGTTCGGCTCTATCAAAAGCTGGCTACAAACAAGATATTGAATATGAAAACCCTAAATGTATGAATACCAGTAATAATAATGATAGATGTATTGATGGTAGTGATAATGTTAATAATGTATCAGTAAAGTGGCAGACAAGACAAATTCGAGTGATAGGGTTACACTAGTTTATATGCCTGTGCAGTCTAACAACTGGCATGGTCATCTAGTGAGATTTTTCCTATTCCCCTAGTTAGGTGTTGTATGTGATACTAAAGGAACACATCATCTAACCCTATTAACCTTCGGTGGCACATGTATTTTATCCCATATATAATATATTATAGTGACCCATACATTTTGATTACCTATTTAACTTCAGTTACCTATAAATCAAACTAGAAATGTAACTAACGGATAGCTACATACCAGATAACTTATAAATGATACTGATTTGGTATATCCTCCTCTCCTCTCTGTATTATATAATATATATTGGATAATTTTTACTTCACCTTCTAAACTCTATAACTTGAATAACAGGTGATATGCTAATACCACTACTCATTTTCCCTCACCCATTTTATAATGCTTTGTTTTAGGTATACGTATCTTTTCTATAAGTATGTATGTTTATAACCTGTAATGGATTTCTATCAGTATCTTACCTATCTTGTACCTGACTCTGAAAATCATCACACAGGATACTACCAACCTTTCATCATTGGTTTTAATTATCAGAGTTCTCAGAAACCCCTTATTCTGCTTTGTATCATTTCTGAGTTCTATTCTGTTTAGTGTGCAACTACCTTTAAACATCCTGATAGTTGTATAATCCGTGTTATTGCTGTTGGTTATTATGCATTATTATTGCTTCTATATCAATATTACCGTTTTGGTAATATTATCTCTCACTCATTATTGTCACCACTCTCTCTAGTTATAACCCTGAATTTCTAATTAATTTCTTTCTCTTTCTATTTAGTTTTAAACTCTTATTATATGCTTAATTTCTTTATGTACCTATTATCTTAGTTTCATCCTCAGCTCTGATCTGAGTGTAAGTAACTGCTTACTTAGAAACGCATGTAAGTGTAAAAGCATAGCCGGAACCCTTGTCGTCATAACCAACCGAGTGCTCCTTTACTATATATAAAAAAGAATGACGGATTTTATGAATTGGCTTCATTGTGTTATTTCTTATGTATAATTATGCTTATTTCTCAATTAGTCTTATTTCATATATAATAACTAGTATATAATAGTCTACTTATATATGAACTACATAGTTATGTTTATACCTATTTCTTTCTTCCCCCTAATTATAAGTGTTAGACTCCTCATATACACAAAGGTACATCTCTTTATTTATCCTTGATTAAGTCTGGTACTTATTCGGTCAGTCTTCCCTGCCGAACCGCCAAACCATGGGGATGCAAACACACCAACACTGGTTGTCCAGCAGTGGTGGGGAAACAAACAAGATACAAACACACACACACACACACACATATATATATATATATGTATAAATACATACATATATATATATATAT
>NC_069003.1:18941925-18950289 GCF_001194135.2 Octopus bimaculoides
ATACATATATGACGGGCCTTCTTCAGCTTCCCTCCCCAAAATGCACCCACAAGTCCTTGGTCAACCCAAGTCAGTCAGAATGGGTACTGACCATGCTTGAATGGTGCCTTTTACTGGCCACCGGCATGAGAGCCAATCAGGCATCTCTGACAATGACCATGCTCAAATGGTGCTTTTTACGTGCCACCAGCTTGGGAGCCAGTCAGGTGGCACTGGCAATGACCACACTTGAATGGTGCCTTTTACATGCCACTGGCATGGGTGCCAGTCAGGTGGTACTGGCATTGGCCACAACAATGACTTCACTTGACTCAACAGGTCTTCGCAAGTACAGCTTATTGCCCAATGATTGAAGGGTACTCTTAAATGGGCCGGTTATGCACCACTGGCTTCAGCCATGGTTACGATCTCACTTGGCTTGCCAGGTTTTCTCAAGCACAGCACACATCTCCAAAGGTCTTTGTCACTTGTCATCGCCTCTGTGAGGCCCAACATTTGAAGATCATGCTTCAGCACCCCATCCCAAGTCTTCCTGGGTCTGCCTCTTCCACAGGTTCCCTTTACTGCTAGGGTGTGACACTTTTTCACACAGCTGTCCTCATCCGTATGCAACATGACCATACCAACTCAGTCGTCAAAAAACAATACCTCTGTCAGGGTGGATGAACTCAATGACCATCCATCAAACCACAAATTGAACAGGGATTCCTTCACCATTTTTGATTCAAGCATTGCTGATTCTGTTGACAACTCCTTCACTCACTTCTCTCTCTCTCTCTCTCTCTCTCACATGCACACACATATATACATGTTTGACATCCAGTGTTGGTTTGTTTATGTTCTTGTAACATAGCAATTTGACAAAAGAGACTGATAGGGTAAGTACTAGGCTTTAAATAACAAAAAAAGAAAAAAAAAAGCACTGGGGTCAATTTGTTTAACTAAACCCTTCAAGGTCTGACCCAGCATAGCCACAGTCCAGGGACTAAAACTAATGAAAGATTGTGCTGGACCAAAAGAATGTACTGCTATATTCTGTAGTAATGTCTACAGATATATTTCTATAAAAATTCATCTTCATGTTTTCTTCATCTCTTCTACAGCTTTCTGTTTTATGCTGATTCCATTTCACATGTGATCTCTCGAATGACACTCGAAGGTAAAGATCTGAAGTCTTTGGTACACAAGAAGACCTTTTATCCAGCTGGACTGGCACTTGACTTTGCTAATGAGCATGTCTATTGGTCAGACACATTTTATGAAAGTTTGGAACGAGTCTCGTATACTGGAGACGATCGTAGTATTGTCTTTCACGGCATTCAGGTAGGTTTGTTGGTTTGATTTCTTTCGTTTCTAATTTTACCTTTTGTTAAGTTGGTAAGCTGACAGAATCATTAGCATGATGGGCAAAATGCTTAGTGGTATTTCGTCTGTCTTTATGTTCTGAGTTCAAATTCTGCTGAGGTCAACTTTGCCTTTCATCCTCTCGGGGTCAATGAAACAAGTACCAGTCAAGTACAGGGGTCGATGTAATCAACTTAACCCCTTCCCTGAACTTGCTGACTTTGTGCCAGAATTTGAAACCAATTTTACTTCAGTTGTTGCTGCTACTGCTATCTGCATTTCTATTGTCACCCTAACCACTACTGTTGTTTGCTTCTACTACTACTACGATTACTTCCACTACTTCTATTACACCTATCCTAGTTAATCTCAGATTCATTTATTACTGATCTAAGGTAATACTCAATTTTTTTTCCATCTTTGATTGCATTGTATGCAGTAGACGTATTTAGATATGAAACAGCATGAGAAATCCATACTGGTTATAATTTCTATAAAAAATCTGTAGTGATAGTCTTAAAATGTACTTCAAAATTGATCATCTGGTTTAGCACTTAAGCAATACTTATATCCATTAATTCTGTACATTTCACATCATGTTCTCTGCCAGAAATTTGGAAAAGACATGCTGTACTGCTTGGCATTCAAGCCAGAAGCTCCAATATGAACATTTCGAAGTGTTTGGATGTCACTCTAAGGACATGTACTAAGAGAGATAAAAAATTAAACATCCAGTCAACGTCATAGTGTTTAGAGTGAGCACTAGTGATGGCAGTGTTATGTCTCCATTCATCTTCCCACATGGTCTCAGACACAACATGGAAGCCTACATCAAGTGCCGGGTGGAGGTAGTGCTGCCTTGGGTCAAGAGGGTGGCTGCTGGAAGACCTTATGCCTGGCAACAGGATTCTGCACCTTGCCACACAAATAGGAGAACCCAGTCATGGCTGTAAGACAATTTCTGCAACCACCTCACCCCTAACATATGGCAGCCTAACTCCCTAGACTGCAGCCCCCTTGATTATTGTCTCAGGCGCAGTTGAGTGAGAGACCAATAAAACTACTTGTAACTAAAGGCAAGGATTATGTCAGCTTTCACCAACTAAAGCAAAGAGACTGTCCAGAAGAGTTGCAGGAGATTACAAAGTCTCGTCTAGGGCCCAAGGTTGAAGCCAATGGCGATTTTGTTGAATAAATTTACTCTTTAGTATTTTAAGATATTTTTATGTAATTTTGGTAAATATATCTGTTAATATGAGACGTCGGTGTTATTTTCATTCTTACATTATTTAGACGACAGTCTACTCACCACATCTTGTATATATAGATAAGTATTTATATATATATATAATATTATAATTATAAATAAGGGCAAAAGAAAAAGTTTTCTATGCCAATATGCTGAGAAATAGACTTGAAATCGTCAATCACAACATACAATATACATCATTATGAATACACGTTCTGCTGAAATTGAGGAAAGCAAGCTAACAGAATTTTTTTTTTTTTAATGCGATGACCTCATTTTGTGTGAAGTTGTTAAAACCTTTGCCAGCAAAGGTGGCAGTTTTACTGCATTGTTGGCAGCCTCGTGTTGATTATCTTCAGGTGTGAAGCCCTCATAGTCCTGGATACACTCTGGCCACACCTTCCAGCATGTGAAGAGGGTTTCTTTTTTCATATCTTTAAGAGCAGAATGGATGACTGACAGGCACATTGCAATCATGAAGTTACACCAGTACTCCTTTAACTTGAAATTCTCGTCCGGATCCATTGCATCCACAAGATGTTGGAGAGAGTTCCGAGTGTAAAGTGCCTTGAAGGCACGAATCACACCTTGATCTATAAGCTGGATGAGGGCAATGGTGTTGGCAAGGAGGAACTTCACTTGGACTCCCTCATGATTCAAATCCAAAGAGTGACCACTAGCATTCTCCATAACAAGCAACACCTTGAATTCCATGCAAACATTTTGGAGGTATTCCTTGGCTTGAGGGATGAAACATTGGTAGAACCAATTCAAAGTTAGACTTTTTGTAATCCAGTCCTTGGGATTGTGTATCCAGTGGACAGGCAACAAGTTTTTATTCTTACTTTTGAAGGCTGTCGGGTTCACAGACTTGTGGATAAGTCCTGATTTTATCATGAAGCCAGCAGCATTGCCATACATAATTCGCATCACTTTGTCTTCTGTGCCTTAAATTCTGGGGCTCTGGCTTCCTCCTTCATGATGTACATTCTGGAAGGCATATATTGAAAACCTGTTCCAGCTTGTATCCTTTGTCCTCGATGATCTGCCTGAGAGTCTTGAGGTACTTCTCGGTTGCTTCTTCGTCTGCTAATGCTGTCTCTCCATGCAGGGGAACACACTTTATTTTAAACCGTCAGACCATCCCTTACTGGTTTGAAAATCTTCGGGCTCCAGTGCTATCAATGGTCTTGGTTTCAGTTCTTCTGTGCCTTCCACTCCGTCTCCTCTGTTAAACTGCTGGTATAGTTTACGTGCTTTCACACAGAGAATGTTACTGCTTAAAGGGATGTTTTTCTTCTTGCAGTCACTGATACACAATGCCAAGGCAGATTCCATCCTGACAAAGTGCTTGTTTCTCATTATTGTTATCTTCTTGGCACTTTCACAGAAACTTACTTCTACAGTAGTCCTGATTGCCACCTTGATCTTCTTTATGTAGCGTATGGTGCTTTCGTTGACAACAGAATAGCAACCTACTGCAGCATAGCTTTTACCATCCAAGAACATTACAAGTTAGAATAAACATAAAATGCTGTTTTTATGGAGTGTCTATTTACTTCTGCTATGTCTGTATATGTATGTATGTGTGTGTGTGTGTGTGTGTATATATATATATATATATATATATATATCATCATCATCATCATCGTTTAACGTCCGCCTTCCATGCTAGCATGGGTTGGACGATTTGACTGAGGACTGGTAAAACCGGATAGCAACACCAGGTTCCAATCTAATTTGGCAGAGTTTCTACAGCTGGATGCCCTTCCTAACGCCAACCACTCAGAGAGTGTAGTGGGTGCTTTTACGTGTCAGAGAGAGAGAGAGAGAGAGGTATATATACAGGCTGTGGTGAATAAACTGTCATCTCAATTATGCAGAAATGAATGAAAAGGTTGCAAGATGCAACGAAAATTTTAGAAAAAAAAAAGAAATAAGTGGAAATTTTACCCTTGAGTGTGTTAAATTATAAGGCACTAAAAGAGAATGACTCTCCCCAGACACAACAGAAAATAACACTGACATCTCATTGTAACAAATATATTTGCCAAAATTACATAAAAATATTTTGAGATACTGAAGAGTAATTGGTTCAATGTCAGTGTACCAATTATTGGGGCAAAATTACCTTTACAGTTGGATGCCCTCTGTTATTTTCTCAACTGTGAATTAAGAGTAGGCAGGTGATTGTTATTTTTGTATAACAAGTTTTTCTGTGTGCAGGTGTGTCCACAATAGGTTTACTTGTGTATCTCTACTGGAGGATGAAGAGCAACAGTGACCTTAAACTAATAATCTTTATGTTCTGATAATTATTTAATGTGGGACTATATTTATATATATAGATATAGATATATACATATATCATCATCATCATTGCTGACATGGGTTGGACAGTTTGACAGGAACCAGCCAAGCAGAAGACTACATCAGTTTACTGTCTGGTTTGGCATGGTTTTTATGGTTGGAATCCCTTCCTGACACAAACCATCCACTAGAGTGGACTGAGTGCTTTTGACGTGCATTAGCACAGGTGAGGTCAGTTTTGGCAAGGTTTTTACAGCTGGATTGGAGGAGGTTGTCTTGTGTCAGATGAGGAAAGGCTAGAGTGTGACTGAGAGGCAAAAACAGGTGTCTTGCTATAGAGGAGGTACATGGTTACCTCTCCAGAGAGAGAGAGAGAGGTTACATGACAGAGGACTGAAATAGGTGTACTGCTGTAAAGGAGATACTTGGTTAACTAGCCAGAGGGAAGTCCAAGAGAAGAAAAGATAGTCACCAAGAATGATGGCAAAAACAGATGTGCAGAGGGAAGAGTAAGGGAAAGACAGTGAGAGAGAGAGCAGGAGAGAGACGATGGTGAAGTGCCAGGGTATACTCATAGGGAACAGGGATCAGAGCATAGATGAGATGGTAGAGTAAGGAAGAGAGTGATACATATTAATGTTTGTTTTTATGTTTAGTTGTAATAAAACCTATTTTACATCAGTCTGATAGGTTACTCTATACTTTTGTAGAGTACAAATTTATTATTAACAAGTAATATTTGTAGCCACTTTAACATGGCTGTCCATTCGAGTGGATTTTACTGTGATTTTTTAACCCCAGGCAGATATTTCCTCTAGCTGGTTAACGATGCACAGCTGCACTAGTACTTGGGATCACCAAGTAACATACACGCAGGACAAGGCTCCTTCACAGAATGGGTAGGAGTCAGTATTAAGGGAGGTGGATGTAGAGGGGCTAAATTAGGAACGAAGGATGGGAACAGGTAGGTATCTTATTGAAAAGGAGATACATGGGTACCTCAGGAGGAGGGGTGCTCTCAACATACAAGGTGTTTAGAGAGAGAATACAAAAAAAAAAAATTAAATAAACAACTAGAAATAATTAATTAGGAAGAGAATAAAAACCATATTAGTCATTGACTGATGTTATTTTAATGGGTTGCCTTAGCCAAGCATAGCCTTTACTGTTCGTGTTCATGTAAGTGAATGTACAAGACTGTACACTTGTTGGTGGAAGAGAAATATATATATTTCTGAGAAAGAAATCTTGATTCTTACTGAAGTCAATGTTGCTGTTTATCCTTCTGGAGCAAAGCTGGATCAAGATTTTATAGGCTTCTGTATTGGAAATACTATGAAACCCTCTCTGTGAAATTTTCAGTAACTTGTCCCTAAATCTCTGGAGCCACCCCACCCCACCTGCTCCATTGGTAGAGAGCCTTTAGCTGCAGCTTCTAATGCTCATGTACACATTTAAAAGTTGCTGTCACATTAATTTTATTGTTTTTGTTTGAAATAATTTGTTTTACTATTTTCATATCTCTGTGTCTTCGTGTCTTGTAATGGTTTTTCCTAATCTTCAGGTGAAGCATGTCTATGGAATATCCCTCCTGGAAAATTCTATATACCTAGCTTACCATTACTTTGGCACCATCAACAAGTTTGACAGATTTGACCACACTTCCAAACCAGTAACAATAAAGAATTTTTTGACAAATCCAACTTCCATCCATGTCTACCACCGACAAAGGCAGCCTGACTTGGAGAGAGGTAAATATTTATCACATCTTAATAAAAGAAAAGAAAAAAAGGAAGAAACAAGGATATTAAACCCAGGTATTTCCTTGCTTTGATCCAATGGTAGAATGCCTGTCACATTTACAGCAAATGTCCAACCCATGCCAGCATGGAAAACAGACATTAAATGATGATAATGATTGGGTCATGTCCCATGGTTCATATCCCATGGACAGCCTTCAACTCATCCTCTCTGAAGGGTTTTTAACCCAGTATTTACACACTATTATTTATAGTTTTATCTGTTTCAAGATTCACCACTCCAAAAAAGAATTATTTCATCTTTGCTTTCTGTGTTCAAATTCCACTGATGTTGACTTTGCCTTTCAGCTTTTTGGGATCGATTAAACAAGTACCAGTCGAGTACTGGGGTTGATGTAATCAACTTACTCTGCCCCCATTTTCACCTACCCACCTACTCTGCCCATGTTTTTTTGCTACAGACATTGTCCAGGTTGGACATTATCTTGATCACAGTCACCACCTGAGAAATACCTACAAAGAGTGATGGCCCCTGCCTCCTGACAAATTTCTATGAAATTTGTTCTTTATGTCTTTGCAAATGACTGGCTTTATGCCAATATTGGTGTAAAAGTCATGGTTACCATAACCACAGTGAACGGCCTTGAGCAAGGTGTTCCCAAGTACACTGCTCCAAGTTACAAGGGTATTTTGAGAGTGTTTTTGTTTCCCCTTCTTTGGTCTACCACTTGACCAAGAGCCAACAGTTAGTTCACCAATGTCAAAGATCCTTGACAACTGGTAAGATTTTGTACTGGAAATAGCTTTATTCAATCCATGCAGGTAGAAGGAAAAAAAAAACATGTATATGAAGTTGTTGATTATGGTAATGACCTATAAAACTTTAAAGTTTATTTATCTTCTTTCTTTCTCTTTTTAACAGTGGATGACCCAGACTGTGAACAAATAATGGTTTCTATACCAACTAAAGGGAAAGCTAAGTTAAAATGTATGTGCCAGTCAGGATATGTGATTACCAATGGAACCAAATGTACAAGTAAGTCTGCTATTGTCTTTTACTTTGCCAAATAAAAAAACAATTCTGTTTCTTAACACTTCTATACAGATATATCTCATAACCACCATACTTGACAGCACAAAAAAGGTCTTAGTGTATTAAGCATGTCATATTTAAAGCAACTTTGCATATAGGGTGCAGGTGTAGGTGTGTGGTAAGAAGTTTATTTCCTAACCACATGTTTCTGGTTTAAGTCCCACCGCATTGCACCTTAGACAAGTGTCTTCTACTATAGCCTCAGGTTGACCAAAGCTTTGTGAGTCAATTTGGCAGACGAAAATTGAAAGAAGCCCGTTATATATCTCTATATCTATAAAACAGGGGATGTGTGTGTGTACGTGAATGTCGTTTATGCACGTCCACAAATTAGCACGCATGTCACTCCAATTTTAGGAGAAAATTCGGAATGACCCTATGTGCATTTTAGTGAACTTTCTCTCTCAGAGGTACCCGCGTACACCTGTAAAAATCGATAAACTTTTGCCAATTTTGAAGTTTGTTGACATGGCGAAGTCAAATCTGTGCGTACGCGCGTGAAGGCGAGAGAGAGAGAGAAATTGTATATTTGTGAGACGGAGGGTGAAGGAGACATACATTTCTTTGCCAGCGTCTGTGTGGTAGGCAGTAAGCAAACATAAAAAAAT
>NC_069003.1:18950755-18965542 GCF_001194135.2 Octopus bimaculoides
AATTAGACTGAGCTGAAGTAAATCTAAGTTTTTTTTTTTTGTAATTTATTAGCTGCTGAAAAATTGTTTGAAATATTTATTATGATTTTATTTGTTTTGAAAATAAAAAAATGTTGTGTCAAATACATAAGATTAGTTATTAGTTCTTTAATAGCATATAAGGCAACCATTTTTCCTCACAAAAAATGTTTCCAAAAATTACCCCAGATCTTATATGTGAAGTAGGGGCTTCCATAAGCTTTGATACACTAAAAAGATTTCTGGTTTTTTTTTTGCCTGTTGTGGATTAAATAGCATGTAACCACTCAAGCCAGGGTTTTTTAAAATGCACATCCATGTCTCTTTTATGCCATCAAATATGGTAATTTGGTCTTTTTAGTGCAGAATAATTAACATGATTAAAATTTTTATTTACTCTAGAAATAAATGAATCTGAATTCCTGTTGTATACAAATGCTGAAGAAGGAACAATCGTTGGGGCATCGATGCAACCAAATTTTAAGAATGACATGATGAAACCAGTCCAAGGTTTATTACGACCTGCAGCTATTGCCTTTGATTCCCAGTCAGGCCATATTTTCTACTCTGACATTGCACGGCGACAGATTGGTCGATATGATGTAAACAATGAAACACTTATAGAAAATTTTGTCAATGTTACACATGGTATGTTACCATTTTTGAAAATTTTTATGTTGTTTCAATACAAGGTAGGTCAAAAGTTATGCATCAAAACTTTTGACATTTTATTGGTATTATTATTATTATTATTATTATTATTATATAAGGCAACGAGCTGGCAGAATCGTTAGCACACTGGACGAAATGCTTAGCGGTATTTCACCCCATCGCTACGTTCTAAGTTCAAATTTCACTGAGATCAACTTTGCCTTTCATCCTTTCGGGGTTGAATAATAAAGTAGCAGTGAAGTACTGGTATCAATGTAATCAACTAGTCCCCTCCCCACAAATCTGAGGCCTTGTGCCTATAGTAGGAAGGATTATTATATTAAAGGCAGTGAGCTGGCAGAATCGTTAGCATGCTGGATGAAACGCTTAGGTGTATTTCACCTGTCACTACATGCTGAGTTCAAATTCCACCAAAGTCAGCTTTGCCTTTCATCCTTTCAGGGTCAATTAAATTAAGTAACAGTGAATCACTGGGGTCAATGTAATCAACTAGTCTCCTCCCCTCAAATTTCAGGCTTTGTGCCTATTGTAGAAAAGATTATTATTATTATTCATTTTGTTCATCAGTATGTGTGTGTTCATTATTATTTTATTTATAATATTCAATTTTAGAAACATGGAAGCATGTCTTTAACAATTCCAGAGTGCATTGAACTTATTTTGTGTGTGATGTTTGGCTGTATATAGTAGTTTGTACAGATGTGGCTCTGTGGTTAAAAAGTTGTCTTCTATAGTTTTTTGAAATGGTAGTTAGGTTCCATTCCCTGCCCCCTAAATATTTAAAATAAAAAAAAATCATATCAACAAATTTAGGTTTGTAATTTAGGAATAACTCAGAAAGATTGAGTTTTTGTAGCTGCTCGGTTGAGTTACAACATGAATCTTTTCTAATAAAATGTTGCCAAATTTGTATGTGAAGTGTGTCTTGATAAATTGTCAAAAATAAATATGTTGTTGAGAATCGGTCAAACTGATTAAATATCTCAAGAAGTGAGAGCAGTTTATTGGTAGTAGAATTGTCAATGGAATTGGTCTAATTGATCAAATACCCATGACAGTGAGGGAAGACTTGTTAGAATGTTAAACAAATATCCTGACCTTAATCTGTATCCTGTATTTGGGCTCTGGTTTGAGAGTTCCAGAGCTTTGAGTTGTGTGGAACCACCTCTTAGCCACTATTTATTTCCAGGTCTACTCTAAACCCAGACTAGTAGTACCTGTCAGGATCCCAGCTATGGGTTAACTAGCATGTAACCACCCAAGCTAGAGTTTGTTGAAATCCATCAGATGCAGTATGGTGGATATGACCCATTTGGGCAAATTAATCTTACTGAATCAATGGCAAATATTACAAGATGTTGAGCAAATGAACAGATAAAAAACTGTCAACAATCAGGATCAACCAGTCCATTTAGTTAACTACTGCTATCATCTGTAGTTGTGGTGTGTGCTGATGAGTTATTTTAGCTAGTGAAAGATTTATGTGACTAAAACTCAAACCAGACATTCATACTACTTCCCTCAATCACTGGTGCGGAAGAATTGCATTAGTCCAAACAAGTCACCCGACCAGATGATGATAGCAACGATTTACTTACAACCTGTTATTCTGTTCTAAGTTGATATTCTGGCCCTGTGCCAAAATCAGAATCTGTTAAGAGTAGTGAACTGGCAGAATCAATACTTCAGACAAAATATTGATTTGAAATTTTAGCGCAAAGCCAGCAATTTCAAGGAAGCCGGTAAGTCGATTACATCAACCCCTTTGCTCAACTGGTACTTATTTTATCAACCCCAAAAGGATGATATGCAAAGTCATCCTTGATGGAGTTTGAATTCAGAACATAAAGACGGACAAAATGCCTGGCATGCTAACAATTCTGCCAGCTCACCACCTTAACACATTGGACAAAATATTTAGTGGTATTTCTTCTGACCCATTGTTTTTTGGGGGGTTTTTTTGAGTTGAAATCCTTCTAATGTCAACTTCCTTTCATCCTTTTAAGGTCAATAAAATAAGAGTACCTGTCAAATACTGGAATCAAAGGACAAGTTATATAATAGATATGTAATTAAATATATGTAACTCTTTCTGAATGCTGAGTTCTATCTTTTTTATTTATTTTCCTGTCTTTTAGGGACCATAACATGTGGCGGACTGGCTATAGACCCCCTTGGAAGAAATCTTTTCTGGACTGATCAACGTCTTCAGACAATCAATGTTCTCAATTTGGACCACAGAGAAAGCTGGAAAGTGATTACTACTAACACAATACACCCGAAAGCTATTGTGGTGGATCCACTGGAAGGGTAACAACAACACCACCACTACCTTCTTCTTTTTCTTCTTCTATTTCTTTTTCGTCTTCTTCTTCTTCTTCTTCTTCTTATTATTATTTTATGTTTGACTTTTGCTTTGCATTTGTACAAGTTGGATCCAAGTCTCACCCAGAGACCTCAAGAGACAATAAGTTAGAAGTCCATGTAGGTGTTATGCCTAGGGTACCATATATTTGGATTTGTACAGTTTTGTTCTAGTGAATGTTTAAGAAACCATAAGAAAATTGTGTGTTTGTTTTGAAATTTGAGATCACATAGACAGTATTTTACGTAGGATATGGGCAGTTCCCATGAGCACTATCTTTTGAACTTCAGCCATTTTGGGGTTTCCTGGTATCTGAGCTAGGTAGTAATCAGCCCGTTTCGCTGTCATTCCCAGGGCACCTATGACAATAGGTATTATTTTCGTCTTCAGATTCCACATTTTGCTAATTTCTATTTCCAGATCTTTATATATGCTCAGTTTTTGGTAGGTCTTGACATACGTTTATATTATTATTATTATTATTATTATTATTATTATTATTATTATTATTATTATTATTATTATTATTATTATCACCCATTTATTTTCCATGTTCCTGTTACTATTCACTAAAATAATGAATTTAGTATATTAGCTTTATCTAAATTAAGCTGGTGTTTGGAACATAAATGAGCATGAAATTTTGTTGTAAGAAGTTTTAACTTGAAGTTTGTTCCATAGAACCAAAGGCAGTCTCATGTGAGTTAGTATTTAAGGGATTCATGTTTAATATCACTGAAGGCAGTAAATTAGCAGTAATAGAGCATCAAATAGAAAACTTTGATCTGAGTCTCTGCTTCTTGAGTTCAAATCCCACCAAGGTTAGATTTCCCCTTTATCCTTTCAAGGTTGATAAAATAGAGTATCACCAATCCTAGGTGGGTGAATTGGTGGAATTGTTAGAGAAGTGGACGGGAAGCTGTGCAATAACTGTTACCCCGTTTCTTTTCATCAGGAGAAATGGGTGGAAAAGAATGAAGAGAAACAAACACTGACATTTATTTTTGGAGATGCAATCAATAGATAAAATCAGAAACCTAATGTTCTTTGTTTCAATCAGATCAACTACCATTACTACCACCACTGCCATATTTCACATCACTACTACTATCACCATCATCACCACAGGAAATCATTTCCATTAAAATTCTATGAGGGTAATTCGTTGAAAAAAAATATGTTTTATTCACTTCCATGAACTTTATTGTTGCTGTTGTCATTAACTTTTTCTTTGTTAACTAATTAACCTAATTAACCAATCAATTAATTACTGTTCATTACAGACACATTTACTGGACTAACTGGGTCTATTACCCTGTCAACTCGACTGCGACAGCAACAATCCAACGTGCTAATATGGATGGATCTGATCAAGAAACTTTTGTATCAGGGAAGGAACTTTTCCCAACTGGTCTCTTTTTAGATTCTGTAAATAAAGAACTTTATTGGGCAGATTCCTCCTTTAACAAGATTGAAAAAACTAGTTTAACTGGAACTGTAGAGGTTTGTGAAAACAATTTCTTTATTATTGCTGTCCTTGACCTATCTCCATCACTCTCTCTCATCCATCCTCTGTCTCTCTCTCTTCCCTTCTTCCTCTCTATCTCCTCTTCTCATTCTCTCCTGGTCCACTTTTTCACTCCCTCTCTTCCTATGTCACTTCCACCTCTATCCTCCTTAGTATCGTCATTTAGCATCTTTCCCATGCTGGCATGGGTTGGATGGTTTGACAGGAGCTCGCAATGTCAGAAGCTGCACTAGGTTTCATAGTCTGTTTCGGGTTGGTTTCTGCATCTGGATGCCTTTTCTAATGCCAACTACTTTAGAGAGTGTACTGGGTACTTGGCACCACACACATATACACACATGTGTGTGTTTATTTGTTTGTATGTATGTATAAAAACTGGCACTCTGCTTCAATTTTTGAAGACACGTTTTTTCTCTTCCTTCCTCAGTTATAAAGAAAACTTCAGTGTCTTAGCCTTGCCTAGTTACAAGTTGATCATCACTAGTGCTGGTACCACAAAAATATACAAACACCGAGCACATTCTGTAAGATGGTTAGTGTTAAGAACATCCAGCTACAGACACCATCCCCAGGAAGACACTGGTGCATGATGCAGGCCTCTGATTCCTCAGACTCTGCTGAACCATCCAACCCATGCCAGCATGGAAACCGGACATTAAATGATTCTTATGAGGTTACTTCTGCTAGATGCACCATATTAAATGAAGGCTTAGTAGCAAGCCATTCCTCAAATACGCAGTAATGAATATCTTATGTAAGAAGTGTGACCAGTTTGAAGTTTTGTACTTCAATGTATTTTTGTAATTATGGAGTTTGAAGAGTTTAATAAGATATTTTGAAATCATTGATTGTTCTTTGGAATTCATGACTTTGAAATGAATTGATTGTAGTTATGTGTTTTGGAATATGTAATAATGCTTTTGAAATAATTAGATTGTAATAATCTGTTTTACAATGCATATTATTGTATTATGAAATTATTTGATTGTACACTACTACAGTCGAATAATACACCTAGGAATTAATTTAGTGCAAATAAAAAGGAAAAACACGTTTTCTTTTATTTTTTCAATATCTTTTGACTTGTTTGATAATATTTTTAACAATACACACACACATATGCAAACACATACACACACACAGTCAACACATGAGATCGAGAGATTCTTGGTATAGAAAACAGTTAGTAGCACTCAAATTTGAATTTAGATTCCGATATCTTTATGAGGGACCAATTCTGTCAGATATAGAGTAGCTATGAGCTATGGAGACAATTATGTGGACAAACAAATCAAATATAACAGCCTGGGTTTGACATACAAAATATTTGCCTCTGTGTGTGTGTGTGTGTGAGAGAGAGAGAGAGAAAGTGAGGTAAGTTAGCTGACTTGTTAGTGTGTTGAATAAAACCCCTTGTCTTATTTATTTTGGCTCTGCTCTGTGTTCAAGTGTTGCTGAGATTAACATTGAGTCAATTCTTTTCTTTCTTTCTTTCTGTGTGTGTGTGTGCATCTCTCTCTCTCTCTCTCTCTCTCTCTCTCTCTCTCTTTCCCTCTGACAGGTATGCTTATGCCTCTGAATTAAATTTTCGATTTATATTTATCTATAGTATGTTTTACTTTCTTCTAACCTAATAATAATAATAATAATAAAATTTCTCTCTTCAGCGTAAAGAGGTTCTCTCTTCTAAAATAGACCCTCAGCTCCATTACCCCAATGATTTGGTTGTCCACAACGGTATTCTCTACTACACTGCCTCAGCATCCTTGAATGCTTACAACCTGAAAACTAAAGACCATTACACACTCCGAAGTGCTGACAGCATCCTCTCACACAGCTTAACACTTTTCTCAAAGAAACTTCCTCCTGGTAATAAAACTGTTATCTATCTTATTTTTCGATATTTGAAAATATTTTCCTATCATTATGATTGTCTTCTTTCCAGCTACTCCTACCTACATTTATTTACATGATACAGATTAACCTTGTATCTCTACAGCAAGACAACAATGTGCCTGTCTCTCTCTATCATACTTAAGCCCCTCAGCACTTAGCATGAAGTTACCTCCCCCTTTACTTAAACCCCACTTAGTCAAGAGGTTTTTTTTTGTGTTCCAAGTTATCTGGTGACATCACTAGTCAGTGTCACAGAAAAAGGTATCTTAATACACTATGTAAAGTTATTGGCATCAGGATGGGTACCCAGCCATAGAAACTGTGCCAAAGCTGACTTTGGAAGTGAACACAGTCCTCCAGCTTGCTGGACCCTGTTAAGCCATTCAACTCATGCCAGCATTTTAGACTGTTGTTAAATCATGATGTTGATGATGATGATGGTGATAACATAGTCCAGCTGTTACCATCCATTTATAATCCAGAGCCCTCCTTTCATTGAATGATGCTTTTCAAATATACCTCCCACCCACCACCATCACCATCCTATGCATGGGTTGGATGGTTTGACCAGAGCTGGCTTGGTGCCACATATTTCAGTCCTTTGTCATCTAAGATAAAGCAAAAAATGATTATTTTAATCCCGCAGAACCTAATTTTGAACACTGGTGTATTATCCATATTTTCTTATACTGTTCCATCAAAATTGTGTCTTTTCAAAGATATTTGCATGGACCAGTGCTCCCTATGTTAAACTTTTATAGAAATTATTAAAGGCCAGGACTTAGATAACACGATTCAACTGGACCTTGGTCCTTCATCAGTCATGTTTTTTCTTCGCTGATAACACTATGTCCAACTCATATTCAAATTCCAAGAAAAAAGTGTTTTGATAATGTGGTTAAAATACAAATATTATTACCAGGCTTATTTATGTTAGTTCTCTAAAAACAATTACAACCCTTCATAGATGCAATCCTCTCTCTCTCATAGTCAAACTGAACCTGGAACCACATGGTTGGGGATCAAACTTCTTAATCTTGCAGCCAAGCCTGCACCTCGCTATTTTTTTAAATCTTCTGTGATAAATTTTGGAACCACTGGCTTAGAGGTTTCATCATTGATGTGTGTGTGTGTGATACATTTAGATATTAAAGTTTTACTTTTCTATAAACTTTAGGCAACAACAAATGCAGTGAGGACAATGGCGGTTGTTCAGATCTGTGTCTCTCCCTCACTGGTGAAAATTATGTCTGTGCTTGTCCTGCTGGAAAAGAACTTAACAACAACACCTGTATAGGTAAGATTCACTGTATGTTAAATATCCCTTTTGTTTGTTTGTTGTGGTTCAACTTGGTGACAAATTTTCGAAGAGGGACTTCCCCTTCTCCTCTAAACTGACATTCACCATTGACAATTCTTTCACCTGTGTATCCTATTCACTGTCTACCTCTGTCCCTATCTCTAACCATTTATTATACTCTTTTAACAAACACTCTCACACATTTACCTACCCACTCACTCTTCCATGGGCTTCTATCCCTATTCTTTCTCTTATATTTTCTCTTGTACTTCAAGGACACACCCTTGCCATCTCTTTCTCTTTTTCCAACTGGAGAAGCCACATATCTCTTCTTCAACAAGACATCTGTTCCTGCCTCTCTATCATACTTCTCAACATCTGACATAAAGCCACCTCCCTCAGTATTACACTTTCTTCCTCGGTGGAGGAGTCTTGTCTTGCAAATTACTTAGTGACCTCACTGGTGCTGGTGCCTTTTACAAAGCAATCAGAACATTCTGTAAATTGGTTGGCATTAGGAACAGCATCTTGCCATAGAAACCATACCAAAGCAGACATTGAAATTTGGTGCAGTCCTCTGACTCACCAGTTCCTCTCAAACCAAGTTATGTCAGCATGGAAAGCAGACATTAAACAATGATGATAGACTCAATGAGATGGCAAATTTTGGGTGGATGAGCACAACAAGGCTACAAATTTTGGGGCAGGGACCGTAGTTTGTTAAATCAACTTCAGTACTTCTTTGCTATTTATTTTATTACCACCCTACCATCCTGGGAAGAAGGCAGGAGGCAAAGTCAACTTCGGTAGGGTTTGAACTCAGAATGTAAAGTGATGTAAATAAAGACTTTAAAACATTTAATTTATCACCTTTACTAATCCTGCCATCTACCACTAACCCCACCACCACTACACCTATAACCCACCATCACAACCACCAACACCATAAATACCATTAACAACACTACAACTGCAAACAACAACACTACCACTACGGGCAACAACACTCCCACAGCAAACAACAGCATTACCACTACAAACAGCAACAATACTACTGCTACAGGCAGCAACACTACCACTGTAAACACCATCATCATTACCATCAACACTAATAACACCATTAGTACCACTAACAACACCATTAGTACCACTAACATTATCACCACCACTACCATTACCACCCAACACCAATACTACTTCTATGAGCACCATCACCACCACCACCACCACCAATAACACCAGACCATCTCTGCACTTTTGTGTTCAATCATAACAATGTTATTTTGAATTGATATAAAATGACATGATTGAATTTTATGATTTTTCAGCAATTAAGGGATACGTGCAACCAGATAAATGCAAAGCACAAGATGAATTTTCCTGTAACAATGGTTTTTGTATAACCAATGAGTGGGTGTGTGATGGAGACAATGACTGTGGAGATAATTCTGATGAGAACAGTACCTTCATTGAAGGAGGATGTGGTAAGTAAAAACAAAAAAACAAAAAGAGAGAAAAAAATGTTGCTGTTCTCTCTAAATCTCTCTAAAATGTGTGTATGCTTGTATATATGTGTATGCATATATTTATATATGTAATATGTGTGTGTGTATATATGTATAATTGTATCATACTGTATTGTACTGTGTTGTACATGACATTGTTGTATATCATACTTATTGTGTTCCTTTCCGTTTTTTAGGTACAACTGTGTGCAACAGTGACATGTTCCGTTGTAACAACAAATGTATTCTTCAACAGTGGATGTGTGATGGGGAGAAAGACTGTTTAAATGGTGATGATGAAGCTCCACAGAACTGCAACAGATGTAAGTTGGTGCTATTTTACCAGCAACCATTCTTTAAAAGAAAATCAAAAGAGAAAAAAGCTGTCATGGGATGTATATCATTTGCTGTCCATAGTTTTAATTACTGCAATACCAACTGACTTTCTGCCCCCCCCCCCCTCTGCCTCACACACACACCTGCTTAGACATACTCAGACATGTTTTATCATTTAAGTGACTTTCAGTTTCAGTCCTTGATTCACTGGCCCCTCCTAACACCTTGAAATCCCAAATTCTCTGTGTGTACCTTAACCATTCCATCCTCTCTCTCTTTCTCTTATCAATGATGAAAACCTCTCACTAGAAATAACAACCAAATCTTCCATGAATCACATCCTGCTTTCTTAACAAAAATGACGGACCATATTGCATATTGTAGTTTGAGATAAACTGGACAGGTTGATCATGGTTAGAATGCTTTGGTCATAGGTATGTTCAGTCAGGGATAATGTGGGGCCACCAACCATTTCATCCATGCAAGCATGAATGAAATAATTATTTCTTCAGCTCCCTGTAAAACACAGTACCAAATGAAACTGCAGGAATCAGTCTGTTTTGAATCATATGACATCACATAAAACATAAAACCTTGTTTACATTCATTTTGAAAGAAGTGAGAAACTCTCTACTGTAAAAGAGAGAACTAATTTGTTTTGTCATTTGCTGTTATTCTGTTACAGAATCATTACAGGGTTAGGATTTTATTACTTAAAAAGTTTTCAGCAGAATGTTAGGTGCTAGTATAGAATTATTACTTAATATTATTTTTAAGGCATCAAGCTGACAGAATCATTAGTGTGTTGGATAAAATGCTTAATGCCATATCTTCTGGTCATATATTCAAACTTCAGATTCCACTGAGGTCAACTTTGCCTTTCTTCCTTTCAGAGTGGATAAAATAAGTACCAGTAGAGCACTAGGGTTTATGTAGTTGACTGGCCGAATCCCTCCAATTTTCTGGCTTTGTGCCTATAGAAGAAAGAATTATTATTACTATTGGGTTGACTTTGCCTTTCATCCTTTCAGGGTCGATAAAATAAGTACCAGTTGAACACTGGGGTCGATGTAATCAACTTGCCCCCTCCCTGATATTGTTGGCCTTGTACCAAAATTTGAAACCATTATTACTATTATTATTATTATTATTATTGTGGTTGAAAGTTACAGAACTGTTAGCATGCCAAACAAAATACTTAGCATCACCTTGTCAATCTTTACATTCTGAATTCAAATTTAACCAAAATCAACTTTGCCTTTCATCCTTTTGGGATTGATAAAATAAGTATCAGTCAAGTACTGGGGTCAGTGAAATCAACTCCTTCCTGCCCTCAAAAATTGCTGGACTTGTACCAAAATTTGAAACCATTATTGTTATAAATATTATTAGTAGTATTAGTATTATTCATATTAAACTCTGTAAAAACCAATGTGTAACTGTGTTGGTAAAAATATAGAATGTATTCCATTTTCTTCAAACTCTGCAGCTCGTGAATGTCTTCCTAATCACCGGATGTGTACAAGTGTTGGTCGGTGTATCCCTGAGAATTGGTGGTGTGACCATGATCAAGACTGCCCTGGTGGTGAAGACGAAGATGATAAATGCAGTAAGTATTTTAATTACCTCCCTTCCCTGTTAACACAGTTTGATCTCTCAGCGGGTTTACTTTCACCAGAGCTGACTATTGTAGAAATCACACAGTTGAGTTGTTACTGAAACACATGTGCTGTGGGCTTGCGTATGTATGTGTGTGCACGTGTGTGTGCCTACATACTGATTGATGTTCATGTGTGCATGCCTGCGCGTGTAAACAGTCATTGATGTATATGCATATGGACATTTCTCTCTGTGTGTGCTGTCGTTCATATATGTATGCAATGGCATATATACATTAATGTGTAGGTATGTGAATATGTATGCATTTGTTTGTTTTTTATTTCCTTGGAGATATTCATGTGTGTCAGTTTGTATGTGAGCATTTCTTTATGTATATGTGTCTGCACACATGCTCGTGTGTGTATGTTTGTCTACATGATACATAATGAGTACAGCATGACTGAATGGGTTAAGAAGCTTGTATTGCAATCATGAGTTTCTGGGTTCAATCCCACTATGTGACATGTCAGAGCAAGTGCTTTTTACCTCAGCATCAGGTTTGCCCAAGTGTCTTGGGTGGAACTGGATAAACCAAAACTGTGAAAATCCATCTGATGGATACCACATGTAATCTAATGTGACAACAGATGCATCACACTGGGTGTCACAGTGATTCCACCCAAGAATTTACATGTGTGGAGTAGGCCAGTTGATTTAATAACTAAATAACTTCCCAACCACATGGCTCTGGGTTCAGTCCCAATATGTGTGTCTTCTGCTATAGCCTCAGGCCAAACAAAGCCTTATGAATGGATCTGGTAGATGGTAACTGAAAGAAGAATGTCATGTGTATACATATATATATATATATATATATGCATGTGTGTCTGTGTTTGTCCCTCACCACCATTTGACAACTGGTGTTGGTATGTTAATGTTCCTGTAACTTAGCAGTTCCGCACAATGGATAGATAGAACAAGTACCAGGCTTTAAAAAAATAAGTACTGGGATCGATTGATTCAACTAAAAGATTCTTCATGGTGGTGCCCCAGCATGGCCATAGTCTTATGACTAAAATAGATAGATAAAATATCACTATCATTATCACTCTTATCATCATCATCATCATTATCATCATTTACCGTCCCTGTTTCATGCTTGCATTGGTTTGTTTGGTTTGATAGGATTCAACAGGTCCCAAAACTGCATCATGGCCCAATGTCTGCTTTGACATGGTTTCTGCAGCTTCCAAATGCCATCCACTTTACAGAGGGTATTTGTTCTTCATGGTGCCAACACTAGTAAGGTTGCTATGCAGCCTGCAAAACTATGATCCCCTCTAACTAAATAAGGTGATGGTAAAGAGAAAGGCAGTTTTATTGTCAAAATCAACAAAGATATATTAACAATATACATCTCATTTCATTGTTCATTTAATCATGCAATCTTTTTCTTTTTGTTACTTTTTCTAGTTTACTCCACCTGTAAACCAGATTATTTTCAATGCACCAATGGGCGATGTATACCTTATGAACACCGATGTGACCGAGAGAATGATTGTCCTGATGGATCCGATGAGGTTGGTATGCTTCACAATAATAAGTATTGTTGGTGTTTGTGGAATGCAGGCATTGGTATGGTTGTGAGGTTAAGAAGTTCGCCTCACAGCCATGTGGTTTCAGGTTCAGTCCCACTATATGGCACTTAGGGCAAGTATTTTTTACAATAGCCCTGATCAATGCTTTGAAAGTGAATTTGGTAAACAGAAACTGTATGAAAGTATGTCACGTGTAAGTATGTATATATTTGAAACATCAATTATATATATAAACCAAGCTGCCTACTTCCTCCCTCTACTTCTGTTTGCCTCCTTCAGCCATTCTGCCTTTAAATTTCACTGCATTATGATTTGAAATGTTAGATACTTATCGCTTTACCCTGATGATGGATCTACCTAATGTTTATATGCTTCCACTACTGGTTGCATATCTTTGACATTTTGTGAACTACATCTGACAACATTATGAATTAATTCCAAGCCCCCCAGAAACAGCTGTTGGACCTGTAACGCCAAATATCTATCCTTAATTTTCTGTGTCTTTGTACTCTGTATAAGTTTGCTATGTTAATAAATATATGAAATTTATATATTTATACATGAATATTCATCATCTGAATATTTTCAGTCTTTATTTTCTCTCTGTTTACATGTATATATATATATATATATATTGTATATGTAGCTCAAACAGTCTTCTTTACTTGCATAACTCTCTCTCTCTCTCTCTCTCTCTCTCTCTATATATATATATATATATATATATATATATATATATATATATTAGCAGAAAGACCACTCTCCTGGCGTTTTTCTGCTAGCTACTTGATAGTATTTTCACATTTGATTCCCAATTCTAATCATTTTTATAATATTTTACGTCTAATTATTTCTTTGTATGATAGTGCTCACTTGCTCTGTGAATATTGCTTTCGTTACTTTATCAGCCATGATATGTCTTTTTTAAACAAACATCATGTTAGTCCAACTATGTTTAATTTGCAAAAAAAATAGCAGTGATCACATAGAGATATTTTAATACCTATAGCATATCAAGTAGCCATAGTAACAAATTCACTTGATTATTCTTAGATAACGACAGAAAGTAAATAAGTCACATGAGTTCGAAGCTTCACTAAGTTTTGTTAAGTTGTCCAATAAAAATTTTTTCCAGTTTGTATAAACAATAAACTGAGGGCATTTATACAGCGAATTTAAATCAACAAAATATCTGATTTCCACATCTGAAATAACGAAATAAAACTTGAAATTTAAAAAATTGCAATGAATATATATTAAATAAATTATTATTAATGAAAACGATTAGAGGCGGGAGAGAGAGAACAGGAGACTGTGTTGCAAATGAAACATAAAATTTCGCTAGAACATAATATTGTCTATCAAATGTTAAAACCTACTCCGCAGTGAACATAAAGCTTGGCAACAAATATTTAAATTTGTGATATTAAATAATAACAGACTCTTTGAAACTACCTTTTCATCAATATATATTAACAGGGATTTATAAAAATTTTATAAAAATTTTCCAGAGAGTCAAACATGGCTATTATGGAGGATGTGACTAATTAACTAATGGACATTACAGAAATTTATATATGGATATGTAGCTGTGTCAATCTGTTATATATATTTGTTATTAATAATTGGCAGTACTTACATAGGTGTGTGTGTGTATATATATATATATATATATATATATACTAGCAGAGGCACCCGGCGTTGCTCGGGAATGAAATTGTTGCTTATATACTTGAAGAAAAAAAGGCAAAATATGCTGTATAGAAATTTGAGGACATTCTGTAGATGGACTCTCAGATGAATGATGGCTGGGCGCCTCTCATGAATGGGGAAAATTGAAGATGTGCCAAAAAGCCGCATTGGTACTTGGAAACTTTTACGAAAATTAAAATGGGGATTAAATGAAAAAATGATTTATGTGAATATCCTCACAAGAGTAATTGAAATAAATGGCGATTGTGGAAACCCCC
>NC_069003.1:18965859-18968287 GCF_001194135.2 Octopus bimaculoides
TGACATTGAGGAACCTTTTTAAAGAAGTGAATCTTAAATATAAAGCAATATTATTTATTTTTAATTAAAAAAATCAAATGAAGAGCCTAACATTTATCCGAGGTCAAATTATTCATGCATCACAAGTATGGAAGCATTTGGTGAAGTCGATTTCACGTGAAAAGCGATTACACACACATCTCTATTTTATATATAGTATATATATATATATATATATATATATATATATCATCTGAACTCCTGCTGTACATATTAGGTTTCTTCTCTCAGCACCATGTTTGTTGCCACTAGTGTTTCTGTTTGTATCTCACTGAAGTTTGGAAGGCTTCCAATTTTATACTGATTATCAATAGGTAGCTGAACAGTCACTGATGGTGAAAGGTGACTCAGTGTCTTATTTTGAAGTAGAATATTCTCCTCTCAAGATACCCTAACCAGTCAATCATAAGATGTACTCGGTGTAAGCTATGGACACATAAGTGGTGCAGTAATATGAAAGATAGTTTTTGTGTGTGGAAGATGCACAAGTGCAATGAACATCAAAAATGTACAGAAAACAGATTCCCTCACATGCTAAGGGGAAAAAAAACAGGTAGTTGATAGTTTCTGTTACCTAGGTGACCAAATCAGTAGCTGGGGTGGATGCTCTGAGAGCATAACTGCTAGAATAAGAATAGGCTGGGCAAAGTTCAGAGAGCTCCTATCTCTGCTAGTAACAAAAGGTCTCTCACTCTCAGAATGAAATGTAGACTATGATGCCTGTGTGCAAACAGCCATGCTACATGGCAGTGAAATATGGGCTATAACTGCTGAGGACAGGCATAGGCTTGAAAGAAATGAAGCTAGTATGCTCCGCTGGATGTGCAATGTCAGTGTGCATGCATAACAGAGTGTAAGTGCTCCAAGAGAAAAGTTGGACATAAGAAGCATCAGATGTGGTGTGCGAGAGAGACAACTGTGCTGGTATGGTCATGTGATGCATATGAAGACAGTTGTGTGAAGAAGTGTCACACCTTAACAGTGGAGGGAACCTGTGGAAGTGGTAGACTCAGGAAGACACGGGATGAGGTGGTGAAATACGTTGGGCCACACAGAGGCAATGACAAGCAACCAAAACCTTTAAAGATATACCATACTTGAGAAGACCCAGCAAGCCAGGTGAGATCATAGTCATAACCAATGCCAGTGTTGCATAACCAACCCATTTAAAAGCACTCTTCAATCATTGGGTGACATGCCGTGCTTGTGAAAACCTGTTGAACCAAGTGAAATTGTAGTCGTCGCTGATGCCAGTGCCACCTGACTGGCACATGAAAAGCACCCACTACACTCTCAGAATGGTTGGCGTTAGGAAGGGCATCCAGCCTTAGAAATCTTGCCAAATCAAATTGGAGCCTGGTGCATCCTCCCAGTTTGCCAGTTCTCAATAAAACCATCCAGCCCATGCCACCATGGAAAGCAGATGTTAAACAACAATGATGATGATGATACATATATATATATATATATATGTATGTACCTTTTTATGAAAGCTGCACACACTATTTATATGTTTCTGTTTGTGTGTACCCTTGTCTAGAGGTCTTGTATTGATTGTAAGTGAGCATTAAATGATGATGATGTTTGTGTGTGTGTGTGTGTGTGTGTGTGTGTGTGTGTGTTATGCATGTGCTTGAAGCATTTATTTACATTATGCACTGCCATGGTAAGTGGTCATTCTGCACTTACAATAACCTGTGTAATATAAGAATCCTTTATTTGAGAAACAAGGGCTAGTGACAGGTAAAGCATCCAGCCACTGAATTCTACCTCAAAATCAATTCCCATCCAACCTGTACTATCATGGAAAAATGAATGTTAAACAAAGAATTTTGGCATGGACTGTAGCTGTACTTGAGTGATATATAGACTTAATTTACTGTTTGATTTAACACCATCCCAACCAGGCCCTTGGGTACCTGTTGAAGAGTGCACTCTGATTCAAAAACTCAAACCAATTCCTTTTAGTGAAATACACCAAATCCTTGTAATGTTGCCACATTTTATGTTACTGTTTTATTCTTTTTATTTCCTTGTATCAAATGTTCTTTTTTTTTTTTCCAGATGAATTGCAAATACCAGTGTGATCCAGGGCGGGAATTCAAATGTAAAAATTCTAGTATGTGCTTTCCTTTGAATTTCCAATGTGATGGAACACCTAACTGTCCAGATTCTTCTGATGAACTTGGCTGCAGTAAGCTTTTTCTTCTCTAATTCATCATCATCATCATCATCATCGTTTAACGTCCGCTTTCCATGCTGGCATGGGTTGGATGATTTGACTGAGGACTGGCGAACCAGATGGCTGCACCAGGCTCCAGTCTGATCTAGCAGAGTTTCTACAGCTGAATGCCCTTCCTTACGCCAACCACTCCAAGAGTGTAGTGGG
>NC_069003.1:18968297-18974754 GCF_001194135.2 Octopus bimaculoides
GCTGCACCAGGCTCCAGTCTGATCTAGCAGAGTTTCTACAGCTGAATGCCCTTCCTTACGCCAACCACTCCAAGAGTGTAGTGGGTGCTTTTACGTGCCACCGGCACGAGGGCCAGTCAGGTGGTACTGGCAATAGCCATGCTCAAATGGTGTTTTTTACGTGCCACCTGCACAGGAGCCATTCCAGCGGCACCAGCAACAACCTCGCTTGAATATTTTTTCACGTGCCACCAGCACAAGTGCCAGTAAGGCGACGCTGGTAATGATCATGCTCGAAATTACGCTATAGATTTTCCTTTGTACCTAATTAAATTTTCTATCCTCTTATTGAATTTATTATCAAAAAGATTCAACAAATATTCATACTGTTTTTCACATTTTATAATATAATATCCTGTTTTCTTTATATTTCATAGTTTAGACATGAAATCTTAAAGTTCACAATTTGCAATCTTGTTCTCTTAGATCTCATAATTTTTCAGCTATCATATTTTACATTTCAGTGTTCACACTGAAAATTTATGAAACTTTAAAATCTATGAAGATTTTAATAGTTCATTAATTTACACCATAATGGTTTTTTTTATATTTCATCATTTAAAGTCATAGGCTTTAACATTTCATTATTTACAGACTTTATTTTGTACTATGTAATTTACAATTTTAGTTTCTTATACTTCAAAATTTGAAACTTAATTTTTTTTACATTTCATAAGTAACCGTTAGGATTTCTTACATTTCTTGATTAGTCATAAGTTATTATTTCATAATTCTAAGTGTTACTTTCTTCCACTTCATAAATTCTGTTTTAGTGTCTTACATTTGTTAATTTACAGTTTTACATTCATTCTTGTTTCAATTGATGTCCATAAAAGAAGAAAGCCAATTCACTAAAAGTCACAATCTGGATTTTTGATTTGTATATTTTAGTAGATACTGAAAACTTTGTAATGATTTTCAACTCAATTCTTTGTTTTGTTTTGTGTCATCCTCCTGCAGATAGTACAAGACATAGCTGTTCTAGTGATCATTTTACATGCCGATCAAATGGTCTCTGTATTCCAAGTGCTTGGAAATGTGATCACGAACCAGACTGTGACGATAATTCAGATGAAACTGATTGTAAGTAAGAATTATTATATTTGTTTTTTTGTTTTTTCCTTTGGTTTTAATCTATTCCCTCATTACTCTGTCACTTACCTCTACTCTATTACCTGCCATTAATCACTCTAATGCTCATTAATCTCTGTTATTCAGCATTACTATCATTAATCACTCATCCATCATTACTCTGTCACCCTTTCACTTATACTGTCACCCATAATCAGTCACACTCTCATCCGTCATTAACCACTGTCACCCATCATTGCACTGTCTGTTATAAAGGATGTTTTTGCCTTTTACCAGGTTCAAAAGGTGGTTGTGCTCCTGACCTCTTTCAGTGCAGTAAAAACCAGTGTATCATCCAAAAATGGGTTTGCGATCATATCAATGATTGTCTTGATCAATCGGATGAAAAAAACTGCCGTAAGTATACCATGTGATATACGCTACTTGCTCTTCATTGTCATTGTCATCATTATTGTTGTTGCTGCTGCTGTTGTTGTTGTTGTTGCTGTTGTGGTTATTAAAGCAAATTGGCAAGCTGGCAGAACTCTTGGCATGCTGGTCAGAATACTTCGTGGCATTTCATAGTCTTTACGTTCTGAATTCAAATGTCGCCATGGCTGACTTTGCCTTTCATTCTTTCAGAGTCAATAAAATAAATACCGTTTGGTCACTGGAGTTGATGTAATTGATTGTCTACCCCTCTTCTAAAAAATTTCAGTCTTTGTGCCTATAGTAGAAAGATTTATTATTGAAGCAAGGCAGTGAGTTGGCCGAATCATTTGCATGCTGGACAAAATGTTTAGTGGCATTTTGTCCATGTGTCCATCTTAACATTCTAAGTTCAAATACCGCCAGGGTCAACTTTGCCTTTCATCCTTTCGGAATCAATTAAATAAGTACCAGTTGATGTAATCAATACAATTTCCCTCCCTGGAAATTGTTAGCCTTGTGCCAAAGTTTGAAACCATTATTATTATTATTATTTATTGTTATTATTTGATGAAAACTCAGCTTATTTTGCTGAGTATGATGGAAAGTGTCAGCTGTCCACAGCCAGCAGACTAAGGTGACGCTTGTTTAGTAATCATTCTTCAAGAACCCTGTGGAGAATCAGTAGCCAGTCTTAGATGATATAAATATGATATTGCAATACCAGTAATGTGATTGTTTTCCTAAAACTCTTCAACTTTGTTTGTTTTATTCTTTGCAGCCTTTAACACACCATGCCAGTTCCCTAACCGAACATGTGACAATGATTCCCTCACATGTCTTACACCAGACAAGTTGTGTGATGGCAAATTCGATTGCACAGACAAATCAGATGAAGGAGGCGAATGTGGTTAGTAGATAGAAACATATGTATGTGTATGTATTGTAGTTGTATAGGTGTGTGTGCTCTTCCGGTCACTCCTCGCAGCAATACCTGTCAGTGTTTGGATTGTCCTTTACTCCTTTGCACCACATGGGCACAACTCTCCCCCCCTCTTCATCTAACCCCCTCCCTTTGCCTCTCTCCCCCTCCTCCCTCCCTCCTACTTCCTCCCATCCACCTCTCCTCTTCTGCTCCGACTCCTACTTCTCTTCACCCTTACTCTTTCTCTCTTCTCTCTTACTCTCTCACTCTCTCCTCTCTTTCTCCCTCTATTAACACATGGCACTAGTTTAGTTTAGGTGATGTTTGAGTACTTTTTCCTCACTTATTTTTGCCACCCAGGCACTTAAATACCACACCCTAAACACTTCCAGGGAGGAAAAGCAAAGATGTAGCTTGTTTGCAAAATGATGAGGTACTACAAACTTTAGAAGTTTCCTGTGAAAATCAACAGGAATCCCATTAAATGTATCCGGAGAATGACTTTAAAAATCATTTGAAGATGGAAGATTTCAAAAGTGAATAGCAATAATGATGTGTTTTGAATGAGAGAGAATAGTTCTGTAACACTAGTTTTAGATTCACTGATTACCAGTTCCAGAAAATATTCTCAATTTTTAGGTGTTCTTCAGTAGTCTTTAGCCAAAGTGCTTTTATTTGAGACTTGTGTTTGTTTTTGTGACCTGGGTGAGGGTTTCAGGTACTGATACTAGTTATCTTCTCTTATTCAGTATTGATAGGATTTTAAACTGTTTGTTGTTTAACTCCAGGTTGTCAAATAAACTTATGATCAAAAACAATCCAACAGTGACCATCATCAATTTTTCAGATACAGTGTATTTAGGACTACATTATTAAATATGATTCTGTTGTTTGAAATGAGAGGGTATGATTTGAAGGGAGTTTTGTTGCTATTTCTAGCAGGCTGAACAACCATATAGTGTCCTCTCAATACTACAACCACCACTACTACCACCGCCACTACTACTACTACAATACATATTCTAAGAATTCTTGAAGTGTGTTATTCCTGTTTATAATTAACCACAAGTTTTATGATTTTTGTTTCAGGTGTTGACGAGTGTTCTTCTGGCGTCTGTAGCCACATCTGTGTCCCTTCACCAACTGGTTTCATCTGCCTGTGTCCACCACACAAGAAACTACTTCCTGACATGAAAACATGTGCTGGTAATTTATATTCTCTCAGTTTTTGTTTGTTGGTTTTTGTTTTAAGCTGTTGAGTTGATGATGTTGATTAACTCATTAGTATCTAAACTGGCCCTGTCGAGCCAGTATATTCTGCCTGTTTTACATTCAAACTGACCAGATCTGGCCTTTCACATCAACCCTACATTGTCAAACAATCACAACACAGAAATTTTGTAGTTACAGGATAATGCATGATTAATTGAAAACAATGTGAATAAATAAGCATTACGTTTGACAAAGTAATCTGAATGCTAAAGGGTTAAATTACTGAGCTCATTGTAAAAGAAACATAAAAAATGTTATATTTGTTTCTATCTACATTTGCTTAATTAAACTAATTATATTTATTAATTATTTTAACTAGAATTAAATGTATGCGACCAGTGGGGCATCTGCAGTCAGAACTGTACTCCTGGTCCTGATAAGTCCTTCAAATGTTCCTGTTTCCCCGGATATTCTGTCAGTCCTGATGGAAGCACCTGCATTCCAGATGGTAAGTCAAAGAATTTCCACTTCATTTGAAAATTACTTCCACCATTGAAAAATAAATAAAAATAAAGAATATTTTTGACCAAATTCATTGGAATTTTAGATTTATCAGTAGATGCAGGTATGGCTGTGTGGTTTCAAAGTTTGCTTTGGAACCATGTGAGTTTAGGTTCAGTATCACTGCATGACACTTTGTGCAAATATCTTCTACCCTAGCTTCAGGATGATCAATGCTTTGTGAATGAAATTTGGTAGGTGGAAATTGTATGGCTCTTTTTGTGTATGTGTGTGATATGTGAATGCATTTATGTGTTGGTTTCTGCATTCTTTACATTGGCACCAAACCAACATTGGTGATGTTGTTTATGCCTTGCATAAACTAAATGTCCCATAGTCGTTTGATATAGGAAGGCTTGGGCTGAAATGCCTCACTTGAAGACAAGCAATGGTTATTGTCAAGAAGAGCATCCAACCAAAGAATATTGTCCTATCCAGGTCAGCATCAAAAGATGAAGATATAACAATGGCACTGGCGTTACCAGTGACAATTCCCCCACAGTAGCTTCAGAATTCTTTAAAATTATTTCTGGCATTGATGTTATTATTGCTTTGCATCAGTTTTCCTTGCTGATGGGGTGTTGTGATCCAAGTCATTTTTTATTTTATTGGGTGTGGCTTCCCAACCACATGGTTCCAGGTTCACTCCCACTGTGTAGCACCTTGGGCATGCATCTTCTACTATACCCCGGGCCAACCAAGGTCTTGTGAGTGGATTTGGTTGACAAAAACTGAAAGAAACCCATTGTCTATGTATGCATATGTATCCACATGGGGGAATATTACCTTACTTGGAAACAGGTGAGAGTTGGTAACAGGAAGGGCATCCAATCATAGAAAATCTGCTTCAATAAATTCCATTCAACCCATGCTAGCATGGGGAAGTGCATATTAAAACTATGATGACGATGATGGATTCCACTGTTCCCATACACTAGTGCTTGTACTTGGAGCCATTGTTTGGTTTGATGCCCTTTCTGTCAACAACCACTTTACAGAATATAGTGGGTGCTTTTTCTCAGGGATGAATGAAACAAGACTGAAGGGACCTCACCACCCTATGTTTTCTCTGCCCATCTGCCAACCTCTATGCAGAAGAGGTAGGGTTACTTGGGGGATAGTAGGGACATTTTACAAAGTTTTCCTGTTTGCTGTTTTAGTTATAGTATTTTTTGTTGTTGTTTTAAGGGTTGGAAAAGTGAGGTTTCGCAGTTCATTTGTAGATTTGGGATTAAGCCTTTTGTTTTCCTATTTCTGTTGAAATATGCTGCTTTTATTTCAATTAATTTTGAAAATAATGAAGAATTTAGTGAAATATCTTTGTCATTTATTAAGCTGCTGTTTGGAACATAAATTAACATGGAATTTTGTTTGGAAGGTTTTAATTTAGATCCCTTTAAAGCAGAAAGTTTATATCATAGAACCTGGGGTAGCCACAGATGGGTTGGTGTCAAAAGGGTTTTTAATCTAATAGAGACTTTTTCTTTTATTTTACAAATTATTTACTTTTTTATATAAATTTAAATTTTCTATTTTTTTAGTAATTTTTGAATTACTCTATAATTTATATTTTAATTTCTTTTAAGATTATTTCTTAAATTCATTAATTTATTTTACTTTTTAAATTTTATTTAAATCTTACAATACAAGCATGACAGGGAAAGGAATTGTTAAATACAGATTTCAATGCTTTTGTGGTTTTATATTTATTTAACTTCTTTTCTGCCTTTTGCATTTTTTCAGATGTTGATCCAGTCTATCTCCTTTTCTCTAACCAACACGAAGTGCGTCAAATGGATGTTCGTACCAAAATGACAATTTCTTTATTGTCAGGTTTACACAGCACCATAGCATTAGACTTCCATTATCGTCAGAAGCTTGTCTTTTGGTCCGATGTGATTGATGATGTCATTTATTCCGGTCACATGGATTCTAATTGTAAGTTGTATATAAACACCTCTCTAACCCTCTCATTACCATATGTCTGCTGAAATATGCTCTTTTTATTTAAATTATTTTGTAAATTTATCAAGAATTTAGTAAAATGACTTCAACATTATTAAGCTGGTGGAAGGCAGTGAACTGGCAGACTTGTTAGCAGGCAAAATGCTTAGCAGGCCAAATGCTTAGCAGGCAAAATGCTTAGCAGGCCAAATGCTTAGCAGGCCAAATGCTTAGCAGGCCAAATGCTTAGCAGCCTTTCATCTACCTTCACATTCT
>NC_069003.1:18977180-18984312 GCF_001194135.2 Octopus bimaculoides
GTTAGCAGGCAAAATGCTTAGCAGGCCAAATGCTTAGCAGGCAAAATGCTTAGCAGGCCAAATGCTTAGCAGCCTTTCATCTACCTTCACATTCTGAGTTGAAATTCTGTCAAGATCGACTTTGCCTTTCATCCTTTTTGGTTTGATAAAATAAGTACCAGTTGAGCACTGGGGTTGATGTAACTGACTTAATCACCTCTCCCTGAACTTGCTGGCCTTGTGCCAAAATTTGAAACCATTATTAAGCTGGTGTTTGGAACATAAATCGATGTTAAATTTTGATATAAGACATCAGGTATGGCTAGGTGCACACATGGCTTTGAGGTTAAGAAGTTTGCTTAACCACAAACACATAGTTTCAGGTTCAATCCCACTGTGTGCCACTTAGAGCTTGTATTCTTTACTATTGCCATGGGCCAACCAAAGCCTTGTGAATAGTAGACAGAAACTGAAAAATGCCTGTTATGTGTTTATGTCGACTTGTCTTGACATCATGTGATAATAGTAAATGAGTGTCACTGTCATACAAACAGTGTCCTTCATTTCCAGTTTTCTGAGGAAACATTCAGCTATGGAGAAATATTACTTTGCTTGGAAATAGGTGGCCAGGGTATCTACCTGTCACGAAATCTACCCCAACAAACTCCATTGCAATGATGAGGATTTCAATTTAAATTACTTTACAACAGGAAGTATATATTGTAGAACCAGGAGTTGTTTTAGGCGAGTTGATATCAAAAGAATGACTACTGGTTTAATTTCCTTTGAGTTTTAAGCCAACGTCAATCAATATTTTGATCTCTTAAGGTGGTGAGTTGGCAGAATTGTTAGCCTGTCAGGCAAAATGCCTAGTGGCATTTCATCTGTCTTTATGTTCTGAGTTCAAATACTGCCAGGGTTGACTTTGGCCTTTCATCCTTTCAGTCAGGGTTGATAAAATAAGTACCAGTGAAGCACTGGTACTTAGCCCCTCTCCTGAATCTTGACCTTGTGCCAAAATATGAAACCAATATTCTAATCTCTTTATGTTACCGTTTTCTGGAAAAAGACAAAAATAAATCATTCATCATTTATGTATTTTGTTTATAAATTTCGTTTGTTTTAGCCATCATGAACACTCAAGCTATTGTAAGCACTGGGCTTCGAAGCACTGAAGGTCTGGCTGTGGATTGGATTGCTGACAATGTCTACTGGGTAGAGAGTAATATGGATCAGATTGAAGTGGCCAAATTAGATGGTAAAATGAGAACATCCTTGCTGGCTGGAAACATTAATAGTCCACGGGCTATTGTGTTGGACCCTCGAGAAGGGTAAGTAAAACAGTTTTTGTTAAAAATTGTACTAAAGTGCTCAGAGAAGAGATTTACTTTATCATTTTCATTCTGAAAATAGAATTGGTAAAACAAAATGCATTGGGTATTTTGTTACATCCCTTAACAGTTGATATATATGCTTCTATCATTACTCCATAGTACATGCCCAGTGTTAAAAATTTTATCATTATTATTATTATTATTATTATTATTATTATTATTATTATTATTATTATTATCATTATTATTATTATTATTATTATTACTACTACTACTACTATTACTATAATAATAATAATAATAATAATAATAGCAAGCTGTAAGAATCATTAACATGCTGATCAAAATGCTTAGCAGCATTTCTTCTGGCTTTTGATGTTCTGAAATCAATTTCTGCTGAGGTCAACTTTGCTTTTCCTCTTTTAAGGGTTGATAAAATAAGTATCAATTGAACATTGGGGTTGTTGTAATTGATTTACTTGCTCCCACTAAAATTGCTGGTCCTGTGTCTTGAAACAATTATTTTCCCTTTTTATTAGCTACATGATCATGATTACCATCATCATCATCATTCAGCATCCATTTTCCATGCTGGCATGGGTTAGACGGTTGAAATGGAACTGGTAAGCCAAAGAGCTGCACCAGGCTCCAGTCTGTTTTGGCTTGATTTCTATGGCTGGATGCCCTTTCTAACACCAACCGCTCTAAAAGTGTTGTGGGTTCTTTTACGCGTCACCGGCACAAGTGCCCTTTATGTATCACCAACACAAGCACCTCTTACGTGTCACTGGTACAGGTGGATGCCTTTTTTGTGGCACTGGACACTATGATTTTACTTGGCTTTATGTGTTTTCTCAAGCACAGCAAATCGTGAAAGGCCTTGGTCACTTGTCATCACCTCCATGAGACTCAACATCCGAAGATCAGACTTTGCCACCTTGTCTCATGTTTTCCTGGATTTACCTGGGTTTACCTGGGTATACCTGTTCCACAAGTTCCCTCCACAATGTGAGATCAGCACTTCTTTATGCAGGTAGAATTGTTAGAGCATCAAACAAAATGCCCTGTGATATTTACTTACACTATTTGCATAACTGTTCATTTTTGGGGAGTTGTACTAGTCAAGTTCTAGGGTGAATATTATCGACTAACTCTTTTCCCTTAAGATTGCTGGCCTCCTGCTTAAATTAGAAAGAATCATTATTTTGCATGTTGATGTTATGGACAGGTGATAGGCAGAATTGCTAGTGTTGGAAAAAGTGCCTTGTGTTATTTCTTCCAGCTCTTTACGTTCTGTGTTCAAATTCTGTCACGGTCAGCTTTGTCTGTTATTCCTTCTGGGTCAGTGAAACAAAGTACCAGTCTCATATTGGGGTTGATGGTATTGACTAATCCCTCCTCTGAAAATTGCTGGTATTTTACCTATATCATTAGTGCATCAGGCAAAATGCTTAGCAGCATTTCTTTTGTCTTTACATCCTAAGTTCAAATTCCACCAAGGTTGACTTTACCTTTCATCCTACCAGAGTCAATAAAATAAATAAGTTAAACACTGGGACCAATGTAATCAAGTAACCCCCCCCCCACTAAATTTCAGGCTATGTGCATGTAGCAGGGATGATGATGATCACCATCACTACCACCACTACAGTAATAATAATAATCCTTTCTTCTATGGGCACAAGGCCTGAAATTTTGGGGGAGGAGGATAGTCAATCATATTAACCCAAGTACTTGACTGGTACTTGATTTCTCAACCCCAAAAGGATGAAAGGTGAATTCAACCTCAGTGGAATGTGAACTCAGAATATAAGGACAATAATAATAATAATAATGATAATAGCAGAAATGTAGTCACATTACATTCCTTGCAGATTTTGTTTTTATTTTTCTATCTTCTAAGTCCAAATTTAACCAACTCCATTCTACATTGCATTTTTATGATTTTGGTAGGGACAGTTAAAGGTAGTACCAGTCATATACCATGAGTCAGTATGAATTGACTGTTATTTCTCAACTAAATATGAGACATCTGTGCCAGCTTTAGAAATCCAAATAACTAATTATCAACATTAATTGGTGTTTAGAGGATGCTGACTGCTTTTGAATTTCCAAACTCTCATTCTGTGTCTCTTTCTACATTTTCTTTCAGGTCTTTATTTTGGACTGATTGGGATGGTGTGATGCCTCGAATTGAAATGTGTTCTATGAGTGGACAGAATAGGAAAACCATTTTTAATATCAGTTCTATTGTGGGAGGTGGCTGGCCAAATGGTTTGACTATTGATTATGAATTCCGAAGATTGTTTTGGGTGGATGCCAGGTAAGCACAACACAACACAACATAACATATGCTGATTCACACAAAGATTCACATACTTTCCTTGTACACGCACACAGAACTGAAGCACTGTTTGATTTTTCTTTTCAGCATTGAATGTTCATCCCACTTCCATTGCACACACACACACACACACACACACAAACACTGACATTCACATACCTCCCTTTTACATGCACACACATATACTCACAGAGTTGAAACGCAGTTTGATTTTTTTTTCTCACCATAGAATTTCTGTCATTCCACTACCAAGTTTGTCATTACCCCTTCCTTCCTTTTTCATCTATCACCTCTTCCTTTCTCATTCATATGTTGAGACAGAGAAAAGCGCAAGAGTATTATTATAGTAGATTACTACTACTACAGCAGCAAGATGGCAGAATCACTAGTACACCAGACAACATGCTTAGTGGCATTTCATTTGTCCGTGCATTCTAAGCTCATATTCTACTGAGTTTGACTTTGCTTTTTCATCCTTTTAGGGTCAGTAAAATAAGTACCAGTCAAATACTGTGTTAGATGTAATTGACGAGCATCCACTGCCCCAAAATTTCAGGCCTTGTGCCTATAGTAGAGAGGATTATTATTATTGAGTGAAAGAGCAGCACATGCCATCAAAATGACAATGGGATACAAATATATGAAGCCCAGTATACACATCATGACTACCTGTCTGATAAGGGTACACCAAGCACATGCAGCATAACCATATGTGCACGACATGATGATCTTGTATTGAAATAGTGCTTGACCTTGCAGATGAGGCCCAGTTAGAATTTACTTCAGGTCAAGTAGCCCATCTCACTAAAAAGGTCACTGAATAAGGTTTGTTTAAGGATGATGAATGAACCAGCCTTGTTTTCAGAGGTTAATTATTCAAACCCCAAAGAATTCCTTTCAACACATGGCTATGATTCTCCCCCACTACTCCTGCTGATGATGCACATATCATCAGCCACTAAGGGGCATGTTCAACTGGTTATGAACAGTCAACTGACAAGTGAATCTGTGGTATTGAGCAAAATATTGACTGTAGCCTATCTTTTATGCCAAGACAAAATATGTACATGGTAACACTCCCAATCAGTTACGATCAAAAGCCATGCAATCCATTGCCTTGTACTGTTTAGGGCAAATATGATACTGCATCAGGGCAATTATACTGCTGCTGCATCATCGTCGTCATTGGCAGGGGGAAGGGGGTTCAATTATGGTACTGCATCAGAGCAATTATACTGTATCATCATCATTATTATTCTGTAGGTTTATTTTTATTATTTACTTCCACTGCACTACCGAGCACAGCTCTGTATGCCTTGAGTGTGCTGTGGTTTACTTTGGTGGTGTTATTTTCACTGTATTGAAAGTGCTTTACATAGGATGTGTGCAGTGTCTAGTAGTGCTATTTCCTGTATGTTATATTTGTAAGTCCTAGTGTTTTGGCTATGTATTTATCTGTATGTTTTTTACTCATACCTAATGTACCTATTGTTATAGGGATTGTCTCTGTTTCTAGGCTCTCATTTGGGTCTTCTCTATTTCCAAATCTTTATATTCTGAGTGTTTCTCCGTTTCTTTTAGAGATACAGTGTCAACTGTTGTGATTGATATGTTGATTAGAAGGCATTATTTTCCATAATGATTTCTGACATCTATATCTAGTCTATTAGCCTTCATAGCATTATCATCAATGTTGTTATTGTTTTAAAATTTGAAAAAGAACCCTTTTTTTCCTGTTCAAGGTCTGATTCAATCCACACTATTACATATGATGGCCATGACCTGAGAATGGTTCTGAAGGATCATATTAACTTGGGTCACCCATTTGCAATAACTTTATTTGGAGACAACTTATACTGGACCGACTGGCGATCTAACAATGTGTTTTCAGTAAGTCTTTGATATTATTATTATTGTTGTTATTATTATTTACTCTTATTAAGGTGACCTGTCAGAATCTTTAGCATGCTGGGCAAAATGCATAACAGCATTTCATCTGTCTTTATGTTCTGAGTTCAAATTCCACCAGGGTTGATTTTTACCTTTCATTCTTTCGGATCAATAAATTAAGTACCAGTTGCATACTGAGGTCGATCTAATCGACTGCCCCCCCCCCTCAAAATTTCAGACCTTGTACCTGTAGTAGAAAGGATTATTTTTTTGTTTCTTTTCTTTTTATATTTACCCCCTCACCACCACATCTTTCAGACTTTAATGTGCTCTGTTTTAATTATGAAATGCTAATCTTAATTAAGGGTTGCAGTGGACAGTAATATTGGTCAAGTACTGACCACACAAAATACATAGTGTTAAGTGCAGGCGTGGCTGTGTGGTCAAGAAGTTTGCTTTACATTGATATGGTTTCAGGCTCAATCCCACTGTGTGGTACCTTGGCTAGGTGTCTTAAGTATAGTATCCTTCTCATGCTGATCAATTCCTTGGGAGCGGAAGCTGATTTTGGCTTTAGGAAGGGCATCCAGCCATAGAAACAATGTCAAAACAGGCACTGGAGCTTCAAATGGCTCCTAGCCTTACCAGTTCCTGTCAAACTGTCCAACCCATGCCAGCATGGAAAATGGACATTAAATGATGGTAATGATGAATATATATATAGGCACAGACATAGCTGTGTGATAAGAAGCTTGCTTCCCAAGCACATGCTTCCAGGTTTAGTCTCACTGTGTGGCACCTTGGCAGGGTGCTTTCTACTATAGCCTCAGACCGACCAAAGCATTGTGAATGGATTTGGTAGATGGAAACTGAAAGAAGCCTGTTGTATATATGTACATATATATCTATGTGTGTGTGTCTTTGTGTCTGTGTTTGTCCCAGTGCCCCCTCCCCCATTGACAACCAGTGTTGGTGTGTCTACATTCCTGTAACTTAGCAGCTCGGCAAAACAGACTGATAGAGTAAGTACTAGGTTTCTAGGTTTAGAAAAAGAAAGTTCTGGAGTCAATACATTCAACTAAAATGTCAAGGTGGTGCCCCAGCATGGCCACAGTCAAATAGCTAAAACAAATAAAAGAGAAAAGATACACACATGACACACTTACACATATGTAAATCCTTTTTTTTTTCTTTTTTTTTTTCCCACTTCTTTCAGTTATTAGACTGTGGCCATGCTTGAAGAATTTTAGTCACATGAATTGACTCCTGGTACTTATTTTTTTAAGCTTGGTACTTATTCTATCAGTCTCTTTTACCAACCTGCTAATTTACAGGGACATAAACACACCGACACTGGTTGTCAAGAGATGGTGCGGGGGACAAACACAGAAACACTCACACAGGCTTCTTTCAGTTTCTGTCCACCAAATCACTTTAATTCTCTGTCTGAAAAATTTCTAACCGTAGATGTCTTATATGTTTTCTACTCCACATATAATTTTATAACTCCTATTAGCAAATGAAACTTGTGTAATGGTGAATAAATAATACCAAACAAGTTTCCAGTCTCCTATTTTTATATATA
>NC_069003.1:18984413-18992358 GCF_001194135.2 Octopus bimaculoides
TATATAATTATATGTATTTCTTCTATCTTAATGAATAATAATTCTTCGGATAGAATAAATGGGTTAATAGATATTATAAATATTACATAATAACTTTCTCTTACAGACCAACAAATTCCATGGAAAGAATACCACGACTATTCAGAGAACTGTGACTCAGCCTTTTGACATTCATATTTTCCATCCTAAAAGGCAGCCATGGGGTGAGATATTTTAATACTTTTTCAACCTGCTTCTTTTTACATGATACATTTCTAGGGATACATTGTTATTTTATACTAATAAATCTTTGTTTTACATCCTCTTCTTTCCATGCTTGCATGTGTTTGATGAATGTTCATCTAATCCATGCTAGTTGACAAATATAGTGTTACACAATCTTAATGAGTCTTTGTTCTACAGCCACATGCCCTTCCTGTCTCTAACCCTTTTCTGGTTTGAAGGTATGAATTGAGCAAAATTTTGACCGAAGAGCAAACAACATTGCTGCTTGTCGGTTTCAACTTTCATTGAAGCAAATGCAAATGAAACAAACGCGTGCATGCACACACAAACGTAACAGGCACATTTCAGTTTCCATTTCCCAAATCCACCCACAAGGCTTTTGTTGGGCTCAAGACTATAATAGAGGACACTTGCCCAAGTTGCAATGCAGTGGGATTGAATCCAAAACCTCATTGCTGGGAAGCAAACTTCTTAGCTACACAACCATGCCTGTGCTTATGATGCCAGTAATACATGCACATACTTGTGTATAGAAACATGTACACACATATTCTGGGTTCAATCCTACTATGTTTCACCTTGGGCAAGTGTCTTCTACTGTAGTCCCAGGCTGATCAAAGCCTTTTGAGTGGATATGGCAGATGGAAACTAAAAAAACCCATTGTATGTGTGTATGTGTGTGTGCATGTATTTATGTATGCATGTATATATATATATATATATATAATAATAATAATAATAATAATATTAGGGATAAAATCCAAAATTACAGGTAAAAACTCAATTAATATCAATTTATTAAAAATTAAAATTAAATTAAGTTTCATAGTATAAAATATATATATATATATATATATATATATGTGTGTGTGTGTGTGTGTGCTTGTGTATACATGGATACACACACATATATATGTGTGTGTGTATGTTTTTATCTCCTTGTTTTGACTCCACACACTGATCAACTGATTTTAAGAAGTCACTGTTTATACAAAACATCATTTGTTTGAAATCTTTTGTGATATAACTGACCATGTTGAAAGGACTTGGGAGAAATATTACCTTGCTTTAAAGCTGTTGAGGGTTGGTGACATGAAGAGTATCTGGCCATAGAAAATCTACCTTACTTTAAATTTCCCTTGACCCATGCAGCATGGAAAATTGAGCATTAAAAGGATGCTGGCTATGTCTATAGGCACATGTGATTTCAACCTTCCTTTGTCTTGTGAATGTTGGATGCTTGGCAACTATAGAAAGCAGTGACTCATCTCCCTGCCCGCAATATATAGAATAACAGTGCCAAAACAGGTGCTGGTGTCGCAAATATGATGAGGTTGGTGGCAGTGGTGGCGGTTGCTGCTGCTATATGAGATATTCAGATGTTTAAATGGCTGACTAGACAGTTTAATCACTGATTAAAAACCATTAATTTCTGTTGAGAGGCATAAATTAATCATTAAAAACTTATTCTTAATTGCAGTGAAGAGCCCATGTGCTAACAAAAATGGAGGCTGCTCTCATTTGTGTCTTATTGATCATGATGGTAAATATGGTTGCAAATGCCCTTATCTTAAAAAAATGGGTCCTGACAACAAAACATGTGAAGGTAAGTTGTTGTTTATTTGAGGATTTTTGTCTCTTTTTTTTTATGTAATTACATTCTTTAAATTAGCCAATTTTAATAATGACAAAATTATTACACTAAATTCTTCGTTATTTTCAAAATTGATTGAAACAAAGGTTAGTTGTATTTGTATTTCAACAAATATGGTAACAAAAGGATTAAAGTGATCTAAATTAAAGCCGCCTTCCATCAAAATTTCATGCTAATTTATGTTCGGAACACCAAGTTAGTAATGACAAAAATACTAAATTCTTCATTTTTGAAATTAATAGAAGCCAAAGCCAATGTATTTTAAAAGAAATATTATAAAAAAAGTGTTAAATATTGTATGACTCTATCAGTCTATGTTCTTTAACTCAAGTGGGACCACCTCTGGTTCTGTGATACAGATGTCCTGTTTTAAACTGATCTAAATTAAAACCATCAAAATTTCATGTTAATTTATGTTACAAACACCAGCTTAATAAAGACATTTAATTAAATTCTTCCTTATTTTCAAAATTCATTAAAAGAAAAGCAACATATTTCAGCAGAAATATGGTAAGAAAAGGGTTAAGTTGATTTTTGGGGTTGAATTTTTTTTGGCTTACATGTCACCATTTACTTATTTCCTTTACAGATATCCAAGACTTCTTAATATTTGGATCAGTTAATGCAATTCTTGGCGTTCAACTTGAAGATGCCCACTATAATGTAATGCCAGCAATTACTGTTACTCACGTGAACACACCATCTGTGGTTGATTTTTATGTGAAAAACCAACAGATTTATTGGGCTGATAAATTCCTTAATGTAATCAGTAGTGCCAATGTGTCAGGTACTGGCTTCCCAACAGTTATCATCTCTGGTAAGTTCTGATATCTGGTTAGCAGTCAGTGTATCTCTAACTCGTTCTGTTTGTTCGCTTTGCCAAGGGAGTTAATAAATCTTATAAGATTACTAATCTTACCAGATTTATCTCTCTTGGTTACTGTGTATTAAGTAATGTGCTACATGTCATATGACAGGTATTGTTGCAATTAATTGATCGTTAAACAGTATTACTCTTTATGATGACATATTTATTGCAAATATGGAAATGAGAAATATGTTTATTATTTTGGAAATTAGCATTCAATTTGTTAGAACCATCAAATTTGGAAAACTGAATTATAATTATTGTTCCTATGTAACATTAGTTGATATTAAACATAGTAGCAAAAGATTATTTCCTAAGTTATCCATAAAATAATGGGTAACACTCATGTGTATGTGTATATATATATATATATATATATATATATATATATAATATAAATGTTAAATGATGATGTATATATATATATGTGTGTGTTTTTTCCTTGTTTTCTTGTTTTGACATAAGTGCATTGATTGTAAACAAAGTCACTACTCATATGAAAACGCTGGTATCCTTTTTGTGCATATAAGATACATAAACTTTTAAAGATTGATAAATTGAAAATATCCATCCATCCAAAAACTGTTAGACCCTTTCAACTTTCAAACTAAGGAAGAGAAAAAAATAAAACTTTCTGTGATTTCCAAAGACTTCCTCACGGTTCATGTAATATATTAAAACCTTTCACACTACCTCAGCTTCCTGTCAGCTTTTCATTTTTTATTTTTCATTTTGTCATTTTTCTACATTTTCCATTGTTTTCTTCATTGTTCAATTCTGTCATTGTCCATTGCTAATTGCTACTTCTCAAGTATCACTTCCATCTACCTGTTCATTCCTCCTAACTTAGCTTTACTTCTCTTAGTATAGTGCTCCCCCTCACCATCTTACTACGGCATTACCCTGTTATCCCTCTGTACTAGACCTTTATGTGCAGTCTTCCATGGGAACAGGTGAGTGTTGGTGACAGGAAAGCTATCCAGCTGTAGAAAATCTATCTCAGCAATTTCCATCTGGTCCTTGTAAACAGGAAAATTGATATTAAAATAGTAGTGGCGTTGATGATACATGTTATAACATTGTCTCTGTTAACATCTTCCTCTTTAAATATTTCTAGGTCTGGAGAATCCTGAAGGTTTTGCTGTTGACTGGCTGTCTGGCAACATGTACTTCACAACCTATGGTCAATCCTCTGGCACTATCTCGGTAGCCAGGCTGAACGGTGCATTTAGAACAGTTCTTATCCAAGACAACCTACTGAAACCTCGGCAGTTGTTATTGCATCCTGTTAAGGGGTAAGCTGTACCTGCAAGGGATTTGTTGCTATTAATGTGGCCTTGTTTGCCATAGAGGTTTTGGAATGTTAACATTGATGGGAGTCTGTTGTCCTGGTGGTGGGTCTGTTTGCTATGGAGGCAGGTCTATTGCCATGGTGGTGGGTCTGTTACCGTGGAGGGAGATCAGTTGCTTTGGAGGTGAGTTTTACCATAGAGGTGGGCCTATTGCTATTCAGATGGGTGTACTGCATGGAGTTGGGTCTGTCGTGGATGTAGATTTGTTGCCATTCACTTGGTTTTGTTGCAGTGAAAGTGGATTTGTTGTCATGGGGGTGGGTCTGCTGCCACGGAAATGGATTTGTTGCTATGGATATAGGTCTGTTGCCATTGAAGGGGTGTGATGTTTTGGAGGTGGATCTGTTGTTATGATATAATTTTGTTGCCATGCTGATACATTTCTTTCCCTTACATAGTGAGTGTGCTGTCATCATTGCATATATAGTTCCATTCTGGTTGCCATCCATCAATGTGTCTTTGATTTCTTTGATGTAGAAATATTACGATTCCCAAGGGTCTGATTACACAGATTTATTATTGACAGTCTGTGCATATTGATGTCACTTAGTTCTTTTAGTTCACTGTAATAAGGACAAATCACTTATATACTTCTTGTTTCTGATCTGATATTGATTACTTATTGATATGTTATAGGAAACTGTTTTGGTTGGATGGCATAGATGCCAAAACTCGAATAATGACTGCTACCATGGATGGCCAGAAGATTACAAAGATTATTCAAGAAAAGCACATTATATGTAAGTGTTTGTTTCACTAATCTCTAAGTATAGCAAGATAATGTTTTTCTCTGTATTTTCTGTTCATTTTGTCCTTTCATCATCATCGTCGACATTGTCATCATACACAATTTTACTGTATTATGGCATTCTGAAATGATGGCGATAATGGCATTACTGACTGTAATGATGACAGCTCTAGCTGACACACATGTTTGTCCATCAGAGCAATGATGACCATCTAGTCATCGACAAGGATGACTGATGCCTTGCTTGATGACTTTGAAGAAGGGTTGTGCACTGTCAGCATCACTTGTTTGTCCATGACGATCTTTAATCAGTGACAAAATCAGGTCAAGATGACTGGGGATGGAGATGGATACAGGAGCTGACCAAGATGTCTTACTTGCTTCATCTTGTCCTCTGCACTTCATAGATGCGTTGCTGCATCTGCCTTCGTCCCCATTGACCCACAAAGGTTCTTTTGCAGAGTATGCTGGATCCAGTCTTCACATACATTGATAGGCAACCCCTTATATGCTAATTAACCTATAGCTGGAGCCACGGCAGGTTTTACTACTCTGGGTCAAAATAGATTTAGGAACATTAATGTCTAAGCACAGTAGTGTTTCCACACTTCTCAAAATCCTGGAACTCTCAACTCTGGGCCTCACTACCAGATTCTGTTTAAAGTACACTGACTTGCACACACTGTAGTAATATCATAGACATTTATACACAGATTCGAGGTGGTATGGAAAGGTTCCCAGACGAGTTATATTTAATAAAAAAACAACTTATTTACCTAAGTTCTAACATCATCTTCTTCGAAATAGCCACCTTGCACAGCAATACAGCAGTCCCAGCATTCCTGTCACTTTTGGAATCTGGCCTGGAAGTTGTTTTCTGTGAGTCAAGGACCTTCTGTGATTTGCTTTTTATCTTGACAGCAGTATTAAAACAACCTTGGAGCTACATTTTCATCCTGAGGAAGAGATGAAAGTCTGCAGATTCTAAATCTGGCAAATAGGTCAGGTGTGGAAACAATACCATTTTGGTTTTGGTGAGGAACTCATGTTGTCATGAAGAATCCAATCCTTTATACACCACAGATCCAGTCAATTTCACCCAATGTCCTCCCTCAAACACTTCAAAACATTTATTTTTTTATTGCCCACAGGGGACTAAACATAGAGGGGACAAACAAGGACATACAAAGGGTTTAAGTCGATTACATCAGCCCCAGTGCGTAACTGATACTTATTTAATTAACACCAAAAGGATGAAAGGCAAAGTCGACCTCGGCGGAGTTTGAACTCAGAACGTAACGGCAGACGAAATACTGCTAAGCATTTTGCCCGGCGTGCTAACTCTTGATTGATAGTACGACTCTGGGAGACAAATTCTCAATGCACAAAACCACATTTCCAGATGTGACACTCGTGGTAGGTCTTCCAGAATGCTCATTGGCTTTCATGGATGTTCTTCCACTTTTGAAGTGCCTATGCCACTAAAAACATTATGTACAACCCATTGCCTTGTCACCGTAAGCTTGCTGAGGCATGCTCAATGTCTCTGTTTTTGTCTACAACAAAATGGCCTTTGTTCTTGTCTACAACAAAATGGCAGACTACAGCATACACACGATCCCAAAAACACAAATTTTACAACCTGGCGAAGTAAACACAGCAATGTCACTTGGCACACTGCCTCATGAAGGTCCCTGCTAGCTCTCATTGTGCATGTAACCATGTGCAGCCATCTGTTTGCATGCTACAAAAGTAGAACCTCATACTTAGCAGATTTTCACACAGTTTCTATTTACCAAATTTTCCCTACAAAGCATCAGTCAGAGGTTGCTGCAGAAAGACAATTGTCTAAGGTGCTACACAGCAGAATGGATCTTGAAATGATATGATTGCAAAAGGAACTTCTTAAGTACCAGCCATTCTTGCAACTTGTGATAGAAGTGAATATTTAACCATTTTGCTGTCACATTTCTGTAGAAATACATTGTCTTTGTTTCATTTAATTTTGAAAATAATGAATATGTTAATATAACATTGTCATGATTATTAAGCTGTTGTTTGGAACAAATTAACATGGAATTTTGATGGAAGTTTTAATTCAGATCACTATAAAATAAAACATTTGCATCATTGAATCAGTGTGGTCTCAGGTGATTTTCAGAATGCATAGATTGATAGTCAAACAATATTTAGCCCTTTGTTATTGTATTTCTATTGAAACATACTGTTTCCCAACCACATGATTCTGGATTCAATTCCACTGCTTGGGACTGAATCCAGAAGTGTCTTCTACTATGGCCTCAAGCCAGCCAAAGCCTTGTGAGTGGATTTGATATATGGAAACTGAAAAGAATCCCATCCATATCTACATGTGTGTGTTTTTGTGTCTAAGTTAATATTGAAAATAATGAAGAATCTATTAAAATACCTTTGTTGTTATTAAGTTAATTTAAGTATGCTTAGAACATAGCATGAGATTTGAATGGAAAGTGTTAATTTAGATTACATAAAAAGAGGAAGTTTGTATCATATGACCAAAGGCAGTTTCATGTGGGCTGGTATCAAAAGGGTTAAAAGAAAATAATCATTATCATGTATGTTAATTAGTCCCCAAAATTTATAATTTCATACATAACAATTCACCATTTCTGCCAATTTGACATTTAATTGAATGTGTCTCTTCTACAATTTCTAGCTTATACAATCGATCGAAAACTGGAGAAGATTTATTATTCAACAAACGCTTCGTTGATGTCAGCCAACTTGGATGGTTCCAATGCGTCACGAATCTCCATCAAAAAGCAACTGTTACCATTTAATGCTCTCACAGTTTATGGTGACCTCATCTACTTTACATCAAACAACCAGATCAGCAGTCTGTCTCTCAGCAACGGAACTATCCGGGTTACTAGGAGAAATAAACCAAATATTTTCTCCCTCGTTGTCCATACCAAAGCTGAAGTTAATGGTGAGTCATTCTTAGAGTTTTATATTTTATTAAGTTTCAATTTATTGATATTTACTGATTTTCAGTAGGCTCCTCTCTCTTTCACACACACACACACACACACACACACACACACACACACACACACACA
>NC_069003.1:18992368-19011824 GCF_001194135.2 Octopus bimaculoides
ATAAACAAAGTTAATGCTACATGATTTGCTACAAATAAGGATCAACAAAATCTCAATCAGTTTTTATTAAGTCACCATGATTGATCAGAATCTAGTTTGGCAGCATATACAGACTGATCCATAAATGGCTATATTATTTCATGTGTGTGTGTAATAATTGTAGATGGTAGTCAATAGTTCAATTCATACTGGAAATATTTCATTCAATAGCATGGAATTTCTTGGCACACGTATTACATATCGTGTCATAATTATATAATTTTCATACTTCATTTTACCTATCAATAGTTCGTGTTGCCTGATGAATAGGTTGGTGATTTAGCATATAAAATAATGGAAATACTGTACCATCACATTATATGATGTAATATATCATGTGCAAAAGACTTACCGTGCTACTGAAACATTTTTAGCATGAACTGAGCTATTGACTGGATGATGAAATAAGAATATTCATCAATATTCCTATAGATTACCCTGCTAGCCAAATACTTGCAGGAAGCTATGAAGTTGATAACAACGATCATTAATATCCAGACTAATTTAAATTCCTTCACTTGTTTTTACATTTGTTTTTGTATACTAATATTTGTTTGACAAATATTTATTATTGACTATTAAAGCGTTGTTTTTAATGCCAGATGACTTCCTGCTGCTAATCTTTCTGTGTCTTTCATTTTTTTAGGTAGTAATGCCTGCACTGTCAAAAATGGTGACTGTCTCCAATTATGTCTTCCTCATAATGAGACCAGTCGACGTTGTGTCTGTACTGCTGGTTACCAGCTAAAGGACAACAAATGTATTGGTGCGTCATGTCATCTTTAATATGGTCACATTTTGGAATTTATCAGTTTCTTTGTTGTTTGTTGCTATTATCATTTCTCAATGTCTCTATATGTGCTTCTGTTTTTCTCTCTTTCTTCCTCTCTCTTTCTCTCTCTCTATCCGTCCCTCTCTACCTCTTCTCTCTCTCTTTCCCATCTTTCTCTCTCTCATTGTGTGTGTGTGTATGTCATCATCATCATTTAACATCCACTTTCCATGCTGGTTGGACAGTTTGACTGAGGACTGGCAAACCAGGAAGTTGCACCAGGCTCCAATCTGATTTGGCAAGGTTTCTACAGCTGGATGCCTTTCCTAATGCCAACCACTCCGAGAGTGTAGTGGGTGCTTTTTATGTGCCACCAGCACAGGAGCCAGTCAGGTGGCACTGGCATCAGCCACGCTTGAATGGTGCTTTTTACATGGCACAGGTTCCAGTCAGGCAGCACTGGCATTGGTCACGAATACAATATTACTCAGTTCAACAGGTTTTCACAAGCACAGCATTATGCCTGACAATTGAAGGGCGCTTTTGAATGAACCAGTTATGTGACGCTAGCATCGGTCACAACTACGATCTCACTTGGCTTGCCGGGTCATCTCAAGCACAACATATCTTATACACACACGTTTATGAATTTGGTTTGCAAGATTCCTGATGTGAAATCTTATGTTGAAACAGATATTGTTATATTTCAAGATGGTCCTTTTTTTTTCTTGCCAAATAAACACGCACTATATACTTCCACATATTTTTACTATGCCTGTATTTTGTAGAAATACTTACAGTTGTTAAATAAAACTGATTAGAAATGGACAGCTATCCATGTACAAATTGTGGTAACCACTGGTGTGTCTAGTGTGTGTGTGTGTGTGTACACAGACAGACTGATGCACACACATAATTATTTTCATATTCTTGTAGAATCAAGGTGTTTTGATAACAGAGACACTGTTAGACTTGTGTATCCTCAACTCTACCTTGGTGTCTTTGTTGTTAAAATACCTTCATTTTATTGGATTTTGAAAATAATTATATTATGTCTACCTTGGGAAATGACCATCTTCCCTGTTGCTTATGTTTATATACATGTGTGTATATGTGTGTGTGTGTGTGTGCAGGCAGAGCAGTGTGGCTAGGAAGCTTGCTTCCCAGCTACATGAATTCGGGTTCAGTCCCACCGTGTGGCACCTTGGGCAAGTGTCTTCTGCTATAGGCCTGGACCGACTGAAGCTTTGTAATTGAATTTGGTAGGCAGAAGTTACTGGTGTTTGTGTAGGTGCTTGTGCCTCTCTGAGAGAGAGAGGGATATATATATATATATATATATACACAGTGAATATTTTGTTGTCTAAATTACGCAAAAATAAAAATAGCAGACATCTCATTTTAACAGATATATTTACCAAAATTACATAAAAATATCTTGAAATACTAAAGATTAAATTTATTCAATAACATCGCCATTGGCTTCAAACAGAACCTCCTGATGACTTTGGAATCTCCTGCAACTCTTCTGGACAGTCTCCTTATTTAAGTTGGTGAATGCTGCCATAATCCTTGCCTTCATTTCATCTTTAGTGTTACAAGGAATTTTGTTGATCTCTTGCTCAATTGTGCCCCACACATATTAATCAAGGGGTTTGCAGTCTGGCGAGTTAGGTAGCCAGATGTTAGGAGTGATGTGGTCGTAGAAATTGTCTGACAGCCATGACTGGGTTCTCCTGCTTCTGTGGCATGGTGCAGAGACCTGTTGCCAGACATAGGGTCATCCAGTAGCCATCCGCTTGATCCAGGCACTTAATGTAGGCCTCCGTGTTGAGTTTGAGGCCATGTGGGAAGATGAATGGAAGCATAATGTCACCATCACTAGTGATCACCACAAACACCATGATGTTGACTGAATATTTGATTTTTATCACTCTTGGTACATGTCCTCAGAGTGACACACAAGTACTCTAAAGTGTTCATATTGGAGCTTCTGGCTTGAATGCCAAGCAGTACAGCACATCATTTCCAAATTTCTGGCAGAGTGAATTGTGTCATGGTGCTGTTTTTCTCGCAGACAGTACCCAACTGACCCTACTATATTGCTTAGTTGACAAAACCAAAAACAAACAATGTGTGTGCCTGAAATTAAAAATATAAAATGGTGACAATTTACTCATCGCACCCTCTGTGTGTGTGTATATATATATATATATATATATATATATATATATATATACACACATCATCATCATCATCATTTAACATCTGCTCGCCATGCTGGCATAAGCTGAATGGTTTGACAGAGGCTGGTGAGCCAGAAGACTGTATCAAGTTCTGCTGTCTGCTTTTGCATGATTTCTACAACTGGTTGCTGTTTCTAACACCAACCACTTGACAGAGTATACTGAGTGCTTTTTATGGAGCACCAGTGAGGTCAAAAAATAAATGTTCCCGTGCTGAGAATTAAACCTGGGTAGCCTGAGTGAAGGCCAGAAATCCTAACCACTGAACCATACACATACACACCTAAACATTTATCTCTCTATCTGTCTGTCTATTTATCTGTATCTATGTATCTGTCTGTCTGTCTATCTATCCATCCATCCATCCATCCCTCTATGTCTCCATCTCTCTCTCTCTCTCTCTCTCTCTCTCTCTATCTGTCCTGTCTGTCTATTTACATATCTGTCTATCTATCTATGCCTCTCTCTCCCTATCTATCTTTCTATTAGTCTGCCTTTCTCTTTCTCACTTTCTTTTTCTTTCTCTCTCTCTTTTTGTCTATCTATCTACCTACCTACCTGCCTATCTATCTGTCTGGCTGCCTGTCCATCCATCCATCCATCCATCCATCATACACATATATTACATCTCCTTTTCAGGACTGCTTTCAAACCAGGACCTATGGACAATTTCCAGAGATCCCTGGCCTAACAGTGCTATTGGGGAGCATTACCCATTTTGGATAAGGTCTACAGACACCGATTGCACTCTTGCAATGTCCAAATATTTCAGACTTGTGGGCCTATGTCAAACGGCTGGTGTCACGTGTGGGACGAGTCTGTTATGGTGAAAGAATGTGTATGGTGGTCTCACTTGAAAGGCTTAGAGACAAATACTTTCCTATGTAGCCAACCTCTCATCAACTTTTTCAAGTATTAGTTGAAAAGGAAGGTGAAAGTAGGGAGGCAAATTTTGTCTAATGAAAATTTGAATAAAAGGTGGGTGAATGTAGCAAGGATGGTTCGCATGAAGGATGGACACACTTTGAGCATGAACCTATAAGACTAAAAGAGAAAGGGTGCTTTGCTCTCATGGTTTTTTCATAGGTTTTTCTTTCCACAGTTAACCCTAGTCAGTGTTTTATTTTCTCCCTCTTTTGAGAATTTTAGTTGTTAAAACAACACTTTGTTATTTTCTGTGTCCATGTCACTAAATGCTTTCAATCCCTATTGATGGGTGTTGAAAAGAAAAATTCTACATTGTATTGTCCCTCTGTGTTCAGTTCTTCATGGTTTAATAAAGAAATCTAAGATGGTGAACTTAAATACTATGACTAGTCTTTACAGTGACTTCTCCTCACCGTCCTCTCCTTCTTCTTGTTCCCCAGGAATCCGCACATTCCTCATGTACAGCATAAACAATGAAGTTCGTGGAATGCCTCTTGATGGAAATGGCACCAGTATTCGTGCCCTACCTGCCATTCCTCAGATTGTTACAGCCACAGCCATTGACTTTGATGCAAGTAAGTTTACAATTTTACATGTTTGTTCTTGCTTTCAGAACATCATCACCGTCACCACCAGACAAATCATCATTATTACCACCACCATCATCATTATCATCACTACTACCTTCACCATCATCATTACTGTTGTTATTTTATACCTACTTTTCCATACTTGCATGGATCAGAAGAGACTACATTGGGGGCAGAGTTTTCTATGGCTGGATGTCCTTCTTGTTGCCAATTCATCCATTTCCACCTAATGTACTTATTCCCTCAATGAAGCACACAATGGTTAGACATTTTTTATGACCACTGTGTGACAGTTGTTACTTTTTTTTTAAACGCTTTAACCCTTTTATTACTAGCTCACCTGTCACTGTCCATTGTTCTATAACAACTTACTCTTTTAAACTGATCTAAATTTGAAATCTTCCATCTAATTTTCATGTTAATTTATGTTCCAAACACCAACTTAATAAAGACAAAGTTACTTCACTAAATTCTTCAATATTTTCATAATTAATTGAAACAAGGGTAGCATCTTTCAACAGAAATTTGGTAAGGAAAGGGTGAAGCAAGTAAACAATGTCTTGATGCAGACACAGGTTAGATGAAACTTATTGTAGCATTATATCTGCAACCTGGTGCCCTTCTGCTACCATTCCTTTGTTGTTTTTCTTTTACTGATGGTATTTATCATTCTGCTAGTTTCCATATGTTAAAACCACTGAGGATGCTGACCTGGACGTAATGTTTTTTGGAGAAGTAATCATAACATCATGAAGGCGCATGGCTCAGTGGTTAGAGCATCAGGCTTACAATCATGAGGTAGTGAGTTCAATTCCCAGACTAGGATGTTTGTTGTGTTCTTGAGCAAGACACTTTATTTTATGTTGTTCCAGTTCATTCAGTTGTAGAAATAAGTTGCAATATCACTGGTGCCAAACTGTACTGGCTTTTGCCTTTCCTTTGAATAACATTGGTGGCCTGGTGAGGTGTGGTTGGTATGCATGGGCAATTGCTGGTCTTCCATAAACAACCTTGCTCGGACTTGTGCATTGGAGGGTAACTTTCTAGGTGCAATCCCATGACTAAAGGGGGTCTTTACCCTTTTTTATCCTTCTTATACATAGCATCATTGTTGCCCAAACACTATTGATGTGATGACTTGTGGAAATAAACATTCATGCATGTGTTCACACATTTTCACATACATCTGAATTGGATTAGATGGGATTGCCCATGTTCAGTCCACTGCAGGACGAAGGCCTCAGTATGTTCTCTCCATCAACTACAGACTGATGTGGAGGTTGTGAATTTGAGCTTGAGATCATACTGGTTTGATTTGATTAGCCTACTCTACCACACTGGCTTGACATGGCTCAGCAGAGGGGTACAGTTTTTATAGTCTTACCCTGGTGTAGTTAAATCAATTACTTCGGCCCCAGTGCTCAACTGGTACTTATTTTATTGACCCTGAAAGAATGAATGGTGAAACCAACCTCACAAAATCAACACGCATACAGAGGCTTACATATATGCACACATGCACATCTTTACACACAATCACATGCTTCAATGCATAGTATTCTCGCTGTTCAACTGAATGTGTGTCCACCCTTTGCCCCAACTGTTATCAGTGTTCATTTTCAGCTGTTTGGGGTAGAAGCACTATGGAATGAAGTGCTTTGCCCATGTACCCAATTTGCTGCCAGGCCTGAGAATTGAACCCATGATATAATGATTGTGAGCTGAGCACCTTAACCGCTAGGCTGTGTGCATTCACTGTATGGTTGAAGTTATTCCAGCAATGACCAGTCTCTGTGTTTTAGTGTATCTCAGATCACATTGCTTTTTTTTTTAATTTTAATTTTTTGGGAAACAATTAAAGGCTGTACTCTGGAGTAGCCCTCAGAATCAGAAATAATTTTAGAAACTAAAGATTGGAGGATTGCATGGAAAGCAAGGGTCCCACTGGGTCCTGACTCTGCCATTATGTGATCCTCTGTCAATTTTATGCCAATATTGGCCTAATGAGCCACCTCAATACCCAACAAGTGTAAAGCCGCTAATTTGGTTCTCTTCAAAAACAAAGGATGTCTGTAGGATGTAACTTGAGAGCCAACTGGCTGCTGTTACTAGCAGTTTGGATAACCATGTAAAAGTGTCCCTGTTGTTGTAGTCCATAAAGCTATGTTTTATTTGAAATTAAAAATTTTGATTTTCTAACCTTTTTCTTTAATCTTTGCAATTGTAGGAGAGGATTATATTTATTGGGTTGACAGCAGCAGCCGTACCATCTCCCGAATCAAGAGGGATCTTACCAAAAGGAAACAGATAGTGCCTCTGGATGACACCACGAATGCACAGAATACTGTGAATGCTATTAATACAGTTGAGGGCATCGCCGTTGACTGGGTGGCCGGTGAGTAGTTTCTTTTATTTATTTGTCATCATTGGATGCTCTTCCTAACACCAACCACTATACAGAGTACACTGAGTGCATTTTATCATAACACCAGCATTGGTGAAGGATGCTTGGTACTCTGTAAGACTAAAGAGTCCTCAATATTTAGTGATATGTTCATTCATTCAAGAGCATTGACAAGAAGAAACAAGATGAGTGGATGAAGGATATAAGTATATGGTAGAAGACACGGATTGGGTGAAAAAATGGTAGAGGAGAAGAGAGAGTGATGGATAGTAATAATAGCAAACAACGGTATGAGTGAGTGATGGATGTCAGTAAGAAGTGGCCTGAGTGATGGAGGAGTGATGAGTGGCAGTAGAGAAGGAAGGATAGTAGAGCCTGTCCATTACAAATGCATAACTTGAGTCCAGTAATTGAAAGGAGCAAAAGAATAGGTATCACGGTGGTTGAGAGAGATGGAATGATATGGAGGATGGTAGCGGGGAGCAATGAATATATATATTCTTTTATTCTTTTACTTGTTTCAGTCATTTGACTGTGGCCATGCTGGAGCACCACCTTGAAGGGTTTTCAGCCGAACAAATCAAATCCAAGATTTATTTTTGAAGCCTAGTTCTTGTTATACAAGTTGCTCTTGCCAAGCCACTAAGTTGCAGGGATGTAAACACACCAACACCAGTTGTCACGCAATGGTTGGGTGGGGGTGGGCAAGCACAGACACAAAGACATGCATACATAGATATATGCATATATGTGACAAGCTTCTTTCAGTTTCTGTTTACCAAATCCACTCGTAAGGCTGTGGTCAGCCTGAGGCTATAGAAGAAAACACTTGCCCAATGTGCCATGCAGTGGGACCATACCATATGCTTGGGAAGTAAGCTGCTTATCACACGGCCACGCCTGCTCCTATGTCCAATAATAATAATGATAATGATAATAATAACAACAACAATAATAATGATGAATGTTGTTGTTGTTAAAAGTTGGGGAGCTGGCAAAATGCATCCTTTCATTCCTTTGTACGTTTTGAGTTCAAATCCTACCAAAGCCAACTTTGCCTTTTATCCTTTTGGGAGTTGATAAAATATGCACCAGTGGAACACTGGGGTTGATGTAATCGACTTACCCCTCCCCAAAAATTTCAAGCCTTGTACCTTTAGTAGAAAGGATTATTATTATGATGATGGTGAGCTGGCAGAATCATTAGCATGCTGGACAAAATGCTTAGCGACATGACATGCCACTGAGGTTGATAAAATAAGTACCAGTTGATCATCTAGCCCTCTCCTGCTAGACTTCAAGGCTTGTGCCTATATCAGAAAGAATTAATACTATTATTATTATGATGGTGAGGTGGAAGAATTGTTGGCTCACTGAACAAAATTTTTTGCAGCATTTCATCCATCTTTACATTCAGAGTTCAAATTCTGCTGCGGTTCACTTGGCCTTAAATCCTTTCAGCATTGATAAAATAAGGACCAGTCAAGCACTGGGGTTGATGTAATCAACTATCCCCCTCCCCAAAATTTCAGGCCTTGTGCCTGTAGTAGAAAGGACTATTATTGTTATTATTATTAATGCAACAAGCTGGCTGAATTGTTAGCACACTGGATAAAATGTTATGCAATATTTCTTTTGGCTTCATGATCTGGGGTCGAATACTACTGTGGTCAACTTTGTGTTTCATCCTTTGGAAGTCAGTAAAATAAGTATCGGTTAGTTGAGCACTGAGTTCAATGTCACCAACTAGCCTCTTCCCACTAAAAAACATTTCAGGCCTTGTAGCTGTAATAGAAAGGATGATTATCAATGGCAAGGTCAATAGAGTGGCAGACAAGCTACCTTACTGTATTTAATGGTGGATCTTCACGGTCTCCTGTTGTTACCTCAACAACAGTTGTTGATCTTCTGAACAATTAGCAAGCTGTGTATTTCTGTGTATGTAAGTATACATGCATGAATGCATGCATATTTTGTAAAGTGGTTGGGATTAGGAAGAACATCCAGCTATAGAAAACATACCAAAAGAGACATTGGAGCTAGTCACATCCTGTCAAACCATCCAACTCATGCCAGTATGCAAGATAGACATTGAATGATGATGATGCATGTGCCAGCTAAAAGAGATATTTTTATTTCCTTTTTTTAAAGGATCTGGATTATTGATATGACATTTCCAATACACTTAACAGGTAATATATACTGGACAGACAGTAGCCGCTCTACTATTGAAGTAGCCAGACTTGATGGACAGTATCGATACGTTTTGATTTTCCATGTGTTGGACAAGCCATGTGCCATTGCTGTTCATCCTATGAAAGGGTAAGTATTACATTTTTATTTCGTGCCTTGATTCTTATCCAACTGTTAACAGATTGCTTTTGTAATTTTCATGGCTTGTGGTCATATTAGTTAAGAAGTTTGCTCTGATCCAATAGACTCTTCCATGATCAAAAATATTTCACCCATGACCATTCCCCACTTCCTTTTTTCTCTTTTGTAAAAAGAAAGTATAATCATGCAAGCATAGAAAAGTAAACTTGTCTTGAACATCATCATAATCTTCAACATATAAATGAAAAATTGTTTAAACACAGGTGTAGTTGTGTGGTAAGAAGTTTGCTTCCCAACCACATGGTCCCAGGTTCAGTCCCACTGCATGGCACCTTGAGTAAGTGTCCTCTCTGATAGTCTCAGGCTGACCAAAGCCTTGTGAGTAGATTTGGTAGATGGATTTGGTAACCACCAAAAATGAACAATATTATTGTTAAAGGAATGAAATTCTAATGATTTTTTGAAGTACAGTTGACAAAGAAAGAGTACATCCTTTTTCGAGCTTCTGTTTAATTTTTGAAACTTTTATATACACACACAGATATATGTATATATAGATATGTATGTATTTCTCTCTCTCTCTCTCTGTATAGTTATATATCTCTATGTATCTATCTCTGTAGCTACTTGTTCTGGACTGACTGTGGCACCAAGCCTTTGATCGAGCGCGCTCAACTGGATGGTAGCAAGAGAGTAGTCCTGCTAAACAACAGTCTACGGGAACCGCATGGTTTATCTGTAGACTATGAGACTGACCGCCTATATTATTGCGACAAAGGGATGAACGTGATTGGTTGGATTGCCATCAATGGCAGTGAGCCTCACATCATTATAACCAACACTACACAGTGTATGTCTCTCACAGTTTATAAGAAACATGTTTACTGGATTGAAAGGTAATGAACTTTGACCTTACTTTCTCTCTGATATTTTTATTCTTCTCTCACCCCTACCCATCCTTCTCACCTCTTCACTTACCTCTCTCTCTCTTTTCCTTTTCTCCTGTTTTACTATATTTTCTCTCCTCCCTTCTCTCTCTCTCTCTCCCTCTCTTTGTCTCTTCACCTTGCTCTACTCCACACAGTCCTGGTGCTTCTCTTTTTGTCTATCCTTCTCCCTCCCTCTCTTCTCTACTCTTTCTTTTTGCTCTTCCTTCTCTCTGCCCTTCTACCCCCTCTCTCTACCTACTCTCTTTCTAGCCCCTCCTCTCTTTCTCTCTCTCTCTCTCTCTCTCTCTCTCTGCCCTCATTCCTTGCTTCTCCCTAGTATATTCTATTTCCTTTACTCTTTTCACTCCCCTTCCTTCCTTTGCTCTCCTCTTTTCCCTCTTTCATCACTGTCATCATTATAACACATTTCTCACCATTCTTTTCTCCCTTGTTACATGACACCACCACCACCAACAACAACAACAACAACAACAACAGTACTTCAAATGGTAGTGCCATCTTCCGTGCTAGTAAATACAATGGTTCTGGAAAAACTCCATTGCTCTCCAATCTTGCTAAGAAAGTCGTCGACATTAAAATATTCCACAAAGACAGAAATGGTCAGTATTTCTTTGGATATTTCCTTGTCATCTTTTGTGGATTATGTTGATATGTGAATGCAAATGTGAATGCAGATGTGTGCATGTATATGCTTTTGCAGGTGTGTGTTTGAGTGTGGGTGGGTGTATAGTTGTGCATATCTTTCAGTGTTGATGCATGTAGGTATGTTTGTGTGTATTGTGCAGGTGTGTGCATACTTTAATGTGGATGCATGCAAGTGTGAATGTGGGTGCATGGCAGGAGCAAATGCTTGCATGTGTGTAGAGTGTTATATAGCCTCAAAGAATGGTTTGGAGGAAAAGGGGAAGGGAGATATCCTCAAACCAGAGACTAGTATCAGTTGAATGTTTGCCACAGGGTGAACCTCTGCTAAAGTATTGGCTTAGGGTGTTAAACCATGAGATGGGTTAAATCTAGCACCCAAGGAAGCTACAATAAGATTTGAAGTCAGAACACAAAAGGGCTGGACAGATACCACAAAGCATCCCATTTAATGCTCTGATGAGTCTGAGGGTGCACCGTCTTTGACTAGTGACTTCTATTGACCATGGAAGAAGGACAGGCAAAGTTGGCCTTGGTGGAAATTTGAATTCACAATCTAAGAATCCAGAATGAATACTGCTAAGTATTTTATTTGCTGTTCTAATGAGTCTATCAAATTGCTGACTTAGAAATTAGTGTTGACTTACCTTGACAAATGTTCTAAAAGTATAAAGAATACTGACCAGGAGGATTGATGTGGCCAGGGTGGCTAGTGTGCAAAGACTGTTAACCAGGATAATTTCATAAAGAATGTTATGAAATTGTAGTCATAGCACATAAAAGGCACCTGTGCTGGTGACATGGAAAAGGCACTCAGTACCTTCTGTCGAGTGGTTGACATTAGGAAGGTCATCCAGCTGTAGAAACCAAGCCAAAACACACTGGAGCCTCCCCTCAGAATTGCTGGCCTTCTGTATAAATTAGCAGCAGTTCTTCTGATTCTTTATGTTCTGAGTTCAAATACCAACAAGGGTAACTTTGCCTTTTATTCTTTGAGGGTTGATGAAGTAGAGTACCAATTAAGTAGGGGCAGGGGTCAATGTGCCAGAATTAGGCACCATTATTGTTATGCAACAGCTTAGGGCAGCGAGTTGGTAGAAATGCTACAACATCAGACAAACTTCTTAGCAGCATTATTCTGAGCTGAAATTTTGCTGAGGTCAACTTTTTCCTGTTGTCCTTTTGAGATTGATAAGATAAAGTACCAGTCTAGTACTAGGGTTAATGTAATTGACTTATTACACGCTAATTTAATTAGTAGGAATGTTATTTTGTGGTTTAAGGACAAGTTTCTACAAATCTCCAGAATCTTTCTTGGAATTCTTGCAGAGTAAGGATTGCATTTTTCTACAGTTTGACAATTCGAGTCTTAATTCTCTCTGACAGCCTGATATTTTTCAATTTTTTCGATACCCACTCTATTTTCATATTATCATCATCATTATTATTATTGTTAAATGAGAAAGCAACACTTTCCTTCAAAGTGACACTGGGATACAAATATACAGAGCTCAATATATCCATCATTACAACTCTTCTGATAAGGGTGCAGAGGCTCATGCATCATAACCACATGTGTGATACATGATGACTTCATATCAAGATAAACAGCACTTTATTATCATTATTATCAGGAGGAGGGTGATGAGCTAGCAGAATCATTAGCATTCCAGACAAAATGCTTGGCAACATTTTATCCATCCTTACGTTCTGAGTTAAAATTCTGCTGGGGTTGATAAAATAAGTACCAGTCATGCACTGGGGTTGTAGTTGACTAGCCTCCTTCTCCAAAATTTCAGGCCTTGTGCCTATAGTAGAAAAGATTATCATTATTAGTAGTAGTAGCAGTAGCAGCAGCAGCAGCAGTAGTAGTAATCTAACTATTACATGTTATATTAGTTAGTAGGAATTTTCTCGAGATGGCTTGGTCACATCAAGTCTCCTCAAATCGCAAATATTCTACAAATTTTTGTAGAATACAGGACTGTACTCCTCTGCAGGTTAATAATGCAAGTCTCAGTTCCAATATCCTTCAGCCTATCAGGTAGCAGTTTGGGTGTTGTGCTAAATACACCAATTACAACAGGAATAATTGCCCTTTTTGTCTTTACAATCCCTTCATCTCTCTGGTTAGGTCCTAGTATTTCTCAGTTTTCTTAGTTACCTACATATCCCTCTCTGTTAGGATTGCAAAAGTCATTGATCTTACATTGTATATTATTGTTATTGTTGTGGTTCAACTTTAATAAACCTGTTTGGTTTTGTTAATTAATGTTAACATTGTTATTTCAGAAACAAATATTTGCTCCAACAACGCAACTGGCTGTCAGAATCTGTGCTTGTTAAAATCTGAGACAGAATCTGTGTGTACTTGCTCCTATGGACAACTTGGCGCAGACAGCAAATCTTGTACTGGTAAATTATGCATGCTTTGAGATGGTTTTTGTGCTTTCTTTAAAAAAAAAAATCATTACTTATTGTATCATTTGTGACTCTGTTAAATATTTTTAAAAGAAAATTTTATATTATGCATTTTGTGGACAACAGAGTTGCCAGTGATTAAGTTTCCAACAGGTCAGTTTCTGGTTCTCTGAATTTATGATGTCAATGTACTTTGTTGTTGCTTTATGTATTTAATAACACAAAATAACAAGATTTTTATCTTTTTTTTTTTTTTTTTGTCTTTGGTCAGTAAGTGTTATTTCCTGTTTGCTTCTATCTAGAAATCACAGGAAGTGACTACTATTCCCTTCAGACTTTGCTTTTGTGACCTGGACATGAGTAGTTTGAAATTGGCCTATTTTCCATTCCATTTCAGACAAATTCAATGCTGAGTTACTGAAACAGAAATATCATTCATCATCATTATTTAACATCCACTTTCCATGCTGGCATGGGTTGGATGATTTGATTAAAGACTGGCAGGCCAGGAGGCTGCACCAGGCCAGGAGGCTGCACCAGGCTCCAATCTGATCTGGCAAGGTTTCTACAGCTGGATGCCCTTCCTAACACCAACCACTCTGAGAGTGTAGTGGGTGTTTCCTTTGTGCCATGGGCATGAGGGCTAGTCAGATAGCACTGGTATTGACCATGCTCAAATGGTGCTTTTTATGTGCCACTGGCACGGGAGCCAGTCAGGTAGCACTGGCATCGACCGCACTCAAATGGTGCTTTTTATGTGCCACCAGCACGGGACCCAGCCCAGTGGGACTGGCATCGACCACGCTCGAATGGTGCTTTTTATGTGCCACCAGCACAGGTGGCAGTTGGGCGGTTCCGGCATTGGCCACGACAATGATTTCACTTGACTCAACAGGTCTTCTCAAGCACAGCATATTGCCCAACGATTGAAGGTTACTCTTAAATGGGCTGGTTATGCTACACTGGCATAGACCACGGCTATGGTCCCACTTGGCTTGTCATGTCTTCTCAAGCACAGCTATCTCCAAAGGTCTCAGTTGCTTGTCATTGCCTCCGTGAGGCCCAATGTTTGAAGGTCATGCTTCACCACCTGATCCCAAGTATTCTTGTGTTTACCTCTTCCACCCTTCACAGTTAGGGTATGGTACTCTTTCACACAGCTGTTCTCATCCATACGCAGCACATGACTATATTAGCACAGACGTCTCTCTTGCACACCACATCTGATGCTTCTTATGTCCAACTTTTTTATCAAGGCACTTACACTCTGTCGTGTATGCACACTGATATTACACATTCAGTGAAGCATACTAGCTTTGCAAGTTTGCGCATGTCCACAACAGTCACAGCCCATGTTTCATTGCCATATAGCATGGCTGTTCATACACATGCATCATGCAGTCTACCTTTCACTCTGACCGAGAGACCCTTTGTTACCAGCAGAGACAGGAGCTCTCTGAACTATGCCCAGGCTATTCTTATTCTAGCAGCTACTCTTCCACAGCATCCACTCTGCTACTGACTTGGTCACCTAGGTAATAGAATCTATCAACTACTTCTAGTTTTTCCCCCCTGGCATGTGACGGAAGTTGTTTTCTGCACATTTTCAGTGTTTATTGCTCCTGTGCATCTGGCACACACAAAAACTATCTTCCCAGTTAGCCTTCCTTTGATATTGCTGCACCTCTTATGTGTCCATAGCTTACACTGGGCACATCTTATAGGGTTTCTACCTATGCTTTCTCTACAGATCAAGCAGGGCCATCTATCTGAAGGGATTTGTAATTTGTCTGCCTTCCTACTTACTAAGACTTTGGTTTGTGCTAGATTAACTCAAGGCCCTTCGATTGTAGACCTTGTTTCCACACTTGAAACTTTGTAGTTTTGATAGTGATTCAGCTATTAGAGCAATGTCATCAGCATAGAGGAGCTCCCAGAGGCATCCTGTTTTGAATTCCTCTGTTATTGCCTGGAGGACTATGATGAATAAGAGGGGGCTGAGGACTGGTCTTTGATGGACCCCTACCCAAAATTCTTTGATGAATAAGAGGAGGCTGAGGACTGATCCTTGGTGGACCCCTACCCAGAATTCTTATAGCAAATATTCTGCTCAATACCACAGATTTGCTTGTCAGTTACTTGACCTTAACTATGTGAACATGTCCCTTAGTGGCTGATAATATGTGCATCTCTGATCATGGGCAGAAGTAGTGGGGGAGCATCATAACCATGTGTTGAGAGGGATTCTTCGAGGTTTGAATAAATGTAACAAAAGCAAAGTTTGAAGGAGCCATTTTTCATACTTTCTAGGGGTAAACAAATAGGAAATAATAGTTGCTACCCAAGGACAAAAACCATGTTACACAGTGTAGTAAAAAAGGTAAAACTGCTGTCAAAATATTCCTCACACCTCAGTTATGTGTATTAAACTCTGGATATCTCTTTTGATAGATTATGATGCATATCTACTGTTTTCTGAAGTCACTTCCATCAGGAGTATCCACATGATTAATGAAATTAATCTAAACCCACCTGTGCAACCAATTCAGAACAGTACCAGCATGAAAAACGTTATTGGTTTGTCATTTGACTACAAAAGACAACGTGTCTTTTACTCTGACATCCAGAAAAGTGAGATTGGAGCAATATCTTTAAAGAATTACTCATTTAAAATCCTTGCAAAAAGTAAGTTTAGTTTTTCTATTTTTTTCTCTCTTTAAATTATCGTCTGTTTTAATCTCATCATTCTCTTTGTCACTGCCCTCATGATCAATGCCATCTACATCATAATTACATATGTGTATCTATAGAATAGCTGATATATAAATGTTGGCTTGTTTTGTTGATTGGTTGTTTGAATCATACTCTACAGTGTTCCACAACGATTTTTTCCCCTATGAACCCTTTCGGTTCTTATTTTATTCAGATGGACCCTCGTAGCCATTCAATGTTTAGAAAATCCTATGGACCCCTTTCATTTCTATTTTATACTACTGAACCCCCAAGTTTAAAAAAAGTCCTACTATATTTTTATAATTAGAAATTATTAGGGATTGTATAAAACAATTGTTAAAATATTTTATGTACTGTAGAAGTATAAATTTTAACAACAAAATATTATATGGACCCTGGTTGAAAACCACTGCTCTACATTATATAGAGAGAGGAAGAGAAAGAGTAAAAAAGAGATATAAAATGTGTTCACATAAGAGATGCAGAAGTGCGCATACTAGGTTTGGTGGCAGGCAATGAGTAAAAGAATGCTACACACATTCAGAGTGGAAAAAGAAAGACTCATAGAGACAGAGGAAGTGGAGAGGGAATAAATGATGGAGTAAGTTATGAGAGGAATTATAGAAATGAAAAGTTGTTCTCCATGGACAAAATACAACAGCGATTCATATAGTTATGTTCAAATTTGTTGGAACATTTTAAGAATAAATATGGATGCTATTGTTTGGTTTTACTTAATCTTATTCTGAGGTAATAAATATTTTCCTTTTGAAAAGTACTATTCACTTCATCGTTTTGTATAAACCCTAAGAAATTTGATAAAAGTTAAATTACAAGTATTGTTTGTATGCCATATTTCCTGGTATTACTCATGGCAACAAAAGTATACTTCCAAAGTCAACTGTCATAGGACAAGTAAAAACCTAGAGTATAGTGTGTGTGTGTGTATATATATATATATATATATATATATATATATATATATATATATATATATTACTATTATTTAATTGAATGTCGCACATCCATTTCCAAGTAAGTTTATCTTAACCTTTTTGATGTGACTCTTTACTGTTTTCTCTCCCATTCTTCTCTAATTCCCTTTTTCTCCCCTTCACTGTTTTTTTTATCTGTCTCTCTCTCTCTCTCCCCTCTTTCTCTTTTTCTCTCTCTCTTGTTGCTCACACATGACCATCATCCATCTTTCTTTTCCTACATGGACATTCTAAGGACTGGATGTCGTCTGTCTCTCTCTTCTATCTTTTCTCTATTCAAAGAAAATATTTCTTCCAGTGTTCACTGTCTTTACCCTTGTTCTGGTCTAACGACCCTTCATGTCTGTTTTCATTTGGTTTCCTTATGTTTCCACTGTCCTCTTTTTTGTTCACAACTTTGACCCACCATAAAATACAAAATTTATTTTGGAAGTTATGGGAGCAACTGTCTTCGAAGACTCATATTGTCGTTGATTGCTTGAAATGAGGAATAGATAGACAGCCAACAACTGATGAAGGAAGTTCTTTGTGTTACTTGTCCTGTTTTCAATTTTTTTTTCTCTCATTGTTTGTATATCTAACTCGCTTGTTTTTGTATTTCATGTTGTTTACAGTTGGTGACGTCCTGTACCCATATATGCCTATGTAATCCTTTCATTTTCCACATTGGAAGCAGGTAAATTCAATATCTCTGTTATCAGGATCACCGGCTATTCACTGCAATTGAAAAAATTTGAGAGGAACAGTCCCAGCAGAGGGAAATGTTGCACTCTATATTGCAGCTAATTCAAAATATTCCATCCTCATCCTTCATTTCGGAGACAAGGAATCTCCCTGACGCAATTCATTTCTCTTGTGAGAGTCAAGAGGATGTTGAGGCTTTGGAAGCTGAATTAAGTGATGGTGCGGTTCAAAATAACATGGGGCTGTTTGCAAGACTATGGAAAATGCAACAGAAGTAGAGGTTGAGTTGGTGACTTGAGAATGGCTTCAGACAAAAATGGTGGCCGAAGGAGGAGAGAAAAAAAATTTGGACAAGTCTGCTCTTGACAATGAATCTGCCACAGATCTCGAGTCTGCACAAATTAAAAATTAAGATAACCCATTTATGGGTTACCTCAATTCTTTAAGGTAATCCATTTTAGCAACACATTGGTAACAATAGGCTGAATAGCTTTGCATACATGGTTTTGTCTTCCATTCAAATTACTCATTCACCAAGTTAGTGAATGAGTAAACCACCTATCTGTGGTTTCAAATACAATTTTATTTATATCTCTCGCATTTCATGTATTTTTCCTATTTCTGCACATTCTGCCCAATCTCAAATTCGTATTGGCCCAACATCAAGGAATATATCAGCCTGATGTTGCGTCGCATTGCAAAATGAAATCAGGCCAAAATTAAACTGACACAATTTCAGATGTAGGGCTGATATACGTGACAACATCAGTTTGATATTGGCCCAATATGGTTTTGCTGGCTGGGATTTCAGGTTTTGGAACAGCAAGTATGGTATTTACCAATGCAGCCTTCAGAGATGCAATTGTTGTTTTTGTTTCTTCCGGCAGTCCTGCTTTGTTGATATTCTCTTTGGCTCTTGTAAATGAAATGGTGAGTCTGAAGCACTTTGGTATCCACTTTGTGCTGCATTTTTGCACTCAATACAAAATAAGATATCTATATTTTTATCTATTATCTACTATTGCAGAAAGGAATTACTGATAGGATATTGTAATTCATAACATGGCACATAAAATACACCAGGCACATAAAATACACCATCTTGAGCATGGCCGTTGCCAGTGCCGCCTGACTGGCCTTCGTGCGGGTGACACGTAAAAGCACCCACTACACTCTCTGAGTGGTTGGCGTTAGGAAGGGCATCCAGCCGTAGAAACTCTGCCAAATCAGATTGGAGCCTGGTGTAGCCATCTGGTTTCCCCAGTCCTCAGTCAAATCGTCCAACCCATGCTAGCATGGAAAGCGGACGTTAAACGACGATGATGATGATGATGATGATATATATTTCTTTTAAGTACAGAGATGCCTATAATAGGACATCTAGTCTATTGACTAATTTTTATTCTCGCTGGACCACTGGTGGTAAATTAAATTTCTAAAATTTTTTTTGCTGCCCTATGATTTATTAATAATGATAATATATATCATCATCATCATCATCATCATCGTTTAACGTCCGCTTTCCATGCTAGCATGGGTTGGACGATTTGACTGAGGACTGGTGAAACCGGATGGCAACACCAGGCTCCAGTCTGATTTGGCAGAGTTTCTACAGCTGGATGCCCTTCCTAACGCCAACCACTCAGAGAGTGTAGTGGGTGCTTTTACGTGTCACCCGCACGAAAACGGCCACGCTCGAAATGGTGTCTTTTATGTGCC
>NC_069003.1:19014487-19016701 GCF_001194135.2 Octopus bimaculoides
TATATATATATATATATTAGAGAGTAGAGAATATATATATTTATGAGTGTAGTATATAATATATATATTATATAGTGTAATGTGTGTGTTTGTCTAGAGTGTAAAATATATATTATAGGCTACTGAGAACTCTGTAATGTTATGGGATACACATTAACTTCTCTGGCGTTGGTGTTATTGTTAATCTATCCAGGGCACTCTGTAAAAGGAGCTTGTGAGCAAGCAGCATGTTAGGGTCAGGAAGATTTTTTTTTTTAAGTTGAGAACATGACTACCTCTCTAGTGCTGGTGCTGCAATAAAATGCATCCAGTACAATTTGTAAAGGAGTTAGGAAGGGCAACAGGCTGTAGAAACCAACCCCAAAATGAAGCGATAATAAAAAAAGACAGGTATTTAATTTCTAGAACATTGATTCAAGATCATTAATTATATGCCATATGATAAATCTGGATCACAAGTAATTATGACGTGGTAGCATGTACCATGCTTTCACTAATTGCTATAGGTGCCTCTGAAATCACCAGGTGAACATATACACCATCACAACCCTATCTAACTTGATGCTGCAGACCCAGGATATGATAGCTAAAGGGAAAGAGGGCTATCACCAGCACTCAGTTGGTACTCATTTTTTAGCCAAGTAAAGAAATTGTAAAGAAAACATTTGAAAACATGTGAAACATTTTAACATGAAAGAATATACATATAGACACAAGAAAAAGATTGTGCAAATGTTACATGTGGTCCATACTATCATCTGGTGTAGAAACATGGACTTTGACAAAAACTTTATCTGACAAACTAAATGCTTTTGAAATGTGGACTTATTGAATATCTTGAACAAAACATAAAACTGATGAAGAAGTACTACAACTAACAAATACTAAAAAGATCGCTACTGTCAACTATTAAAGAAAGGAAGCTAAAGTTATTTTGCTCACATACTAAAGAGCACAAGATATACAAAAGTTGTTACGAGAACGAAAGATAAATAGCAAACACTCACAAGGAAGACTTGTAGAACAAACTAGTATGATATCACAAAGGATGTCTGGACTAAACAGTCATATGGTGAATGTGTAAGAATGGCTGAGAAAAGAGCCAAATGGTGATCCTTGATGTTGAACCTGCTGAGAGCAGATGACATCTAAGGATGATGAAAGACTGGAACAATGAGAAAAGAGGTAACTTGCTTAAGGAAAACCCACTACCCAGTTCAGAAACCAAACCCACTATCTTACGATAGTGAGCTCCAACTCTCTCACCACTAGGCTATGAACGTTCCCATTAATTTCTGAATGAAATCATTAATCATAAATGTATGTCTGTTAATTTTAGATATTGGTTCTGCTGAAGATTTAGCTTACAGTTCTGAGCTTGACCACCTATACTGGACAAGCCACACTCACAGCTCCATTAGTCGTCTTAATGTCAATGACACAGTGGTAAATCCGAAACCAGAAATCATCTTAGAATTATCAAAAGAAGATTATCTCCGAGCCATTGTGATCAACAGCTGCGAATCGTAAGTAGTAACTCTTCTCTCTTCAAAAAAATCTATTTGCACACACACACACACTCATATTATAACTAGTACTCTGTCAGTTACATTGATGAATGTTTCATTGATCCAATCAACGGAACAGCCTGCTCATGAAATTAACGTGCAAGTGGTTGAGCACTCCATCGACATTTGTAGCCATATCATAGTTCTTGGATATTCAGCATGACACAGAATGTAACAAGGCTGACCCTTTGAAATACATGTACTACTCGTTTTCGCAAGCTGTGTGGGCTGGAGCAACATGAAATAAAGTGTCTTGCTCAAGGATACAACATGCTGCCGGGAATTGAACTGACAAACTTTTACTCCTTAGCTGAATACATTAACCACTAAACCATGCACCTTTGTATATATATATATCACTTCATAAACACAGGATTTAAATGTAAGCTACTCTAAATTTGATACTCAGATAGTACAGTAATTGGATACTCTTTTACTTGTTTCAGTCATTTGACTGTGTTCATGCTGGAGCACTGCCTTTAGTCAAGCAAATCGACCCCAGAATTTATTCTTTGTAAGCCTAGTACTTATTCTATCGGTCTCTTTTGCCAAACCGCTAAGTTACGGGGATGTAAACACACCAGCATTGGTTGTCAAACGATGTTGGGGGGACAAACATGTACACACACATATATATATATATATA
>NC_069003.1:19016858-19030080 GCF_001194135.2 Octopus bimaculoides
ATATATACATATATACGAAGGGCTTCTTTCAGTTTCCATCTACCAAATCCACTCACAAGGCTTTGGTCGGCCCGAGGCTACAGTAGAAGACACTTGCCCAAGGTGCCACGCAGTGGGAATGAACCCTGAACCATGTGGTTTGTAAGCAAGCTACTTACCACACAGCCACTCATAGTACAGTAATTATAGAACATGCTGTGTAATGGTGCAGGCTCTTACTATCAAAGAATGAATCTTATACCGGCTCACATTTTAAATCCTCTTTTTATTAAGTGATATTTATCCCCTTTTGGATGAAGTACTTTTTCATGTTGATTCTATCAACAATGGAACAGTATACTACTTGACAACTGGTATTGATCTGTTTACATCCCAGTAACTTAGCAGTTTGGCAAAAGAGACTGGATAAGTTCCAGACTTATTAAAAAAAATAATGTCCTGGGGTTGATTTGTTCAACTAAACTCTTCTGAGCAGTGCTACAGCATGGCTGCAGTTCAATAACTGAGACAAGTAAAAGGTTAAAACAAAAAGATAAAAAATTGTGTGTAAAGAGAAAAAAAAGTAAAATGCCAATTGTAAAATTGATAATAATGTTGTTGATGTTGTTCTCAACAGTCGGATGTACTGGACCAACTGGAATATCAAAAGTCCCAGTATACAGCGAGCTTATCTCGGAGGCTATGATGTCCACTATATTATCACCACACGGATCCATATGCCCAATGCTCTTGCTATTGACCATAAGGCTCAGAAACTGTTCTGGGCCGATGCTCGCTTGGACAAAATCGAGAGATGCAACCTGGATGGAACCGACCGCAGAGTAAGTTGCTAAAAATATTTTTTCCATTTGTCTGTCTTACTACAACTAATTTCTACTACTACTACTACCACTCATCATCACCATCATCATTTAGCATCCGTTTTTCATGCTCATGTAGGTAAGACAGTTTAACTGGAGCTGGTAATCCAGAGAGCTACACCAAGCTCTAGTCTGTTTTGGTTTAGTTTCTGTGGCTGGATGCCCTTCCTAACGCCAAAATACTTGAATATTATCTACCTATAATGCTTATTCACACACACACACACACACACATGTAAGTGTGCATATCAACTACATATGTGGGAAATTCTGTCTGTGGGTGTGCTTGTGGCATTGTTAGCTAACTCCTTCTATATCATTTTATCAATTTTGATGAAACTTGACATGTGAGTAGAACTCATGTCTGGAAACCTCATGGCATACTCAGATTGTTGAAAAACTGATAATAGAGCCCCTGGAAGGGATCCTTATATATAATTAATACATTTTATTTTAACATCCAAGGGAAATAACCCATGCATTTTCCTAAATTATTTGGTTTAAATCAAATTGAGTATGCTTATTTCTTAGTATTTGAACAGTTAGATTTATTTTTGCAGTTTATCCAGTACAACTCTTAAACAAGTAAATAGTATTTTCCTAAACAATAGATCCACTCATTTCAGTTAGTGACTTATTCACGAATATACCAGCACTAGTGCCATTGAGGGTAATATTCTCTGCGAATGCACAAACACTTTTTTCAGAGTTATTTACTTTGAATTGTTATTATCTCATATCTGATTAGCCTGTTATTACGTAACATGCTTCACGCTTTTAGTATACATACCTTATTAGTATTTCCTCCTATGTTCTATATACTCTGGGAATGCATTAAACCCCTTTTCGGGGCTACTTTATTTGAATTCTTACTATCGGGTAACTAATTTCATGTTATTACATAAGTGACTTTACAATTTGGGCATTCATAAATTATTGGGAATTCCTAAAAACAAGATCCTGTGTAAGACATTTCGGTATTCTTTGTAAATGCACAAAAACTGTTTTAAAGGCTACATACTTTGTATTGTTATTGGATTAGTGAAACAATTATGAGAACGGAACAAAGGGATAAGCCCCACTTTCCTGGGAATTACCGGGTATGTCAGCTAGTATGTATATATATATATATATGTATATATATATGTGTGTGTGTGTGTGTGTGTGTGTGTGTGTGCACACATGAAGTAAGAAAAGAGCCTCTGCATGTGTCAGAAATAGTATGTATGATGTGGTAGAAATAGCAGCAAAATATTCCTCACTTGATGCCCTATCATCTTGAAACCTGGAATGATACATTAGATAATATAGTAAGAAATATACTCTACCTTAAAAAAGAAAAATAAATGGTCATGACTAGAATAGGTTTGCTCCATCTGGGTTAGCTAAAGAACAACAACAATCTTATGGATCACTAACATATATTGCTGTAGTGGTGTGGCTGACACTGGTATCAAACTCAAAACCATGGGTTTTGCAAAGTGGAATAGTTTACCCACTCTGCCATTACTCTACTAACGAAATTTACCAAACTACTTATAGAATCTTCTTGAAACTGCCCCATGGACTAAACTGATTCCTTCTAACTGTAAAAGTTACCTAGTTTCTTGAATTCTAAACCTTTGCCTGTTCAAATCATTTTCAAAAGTTTGTTCTAAACATCCACACTTAGGCAGATCTTGTTCCATATGTTCTGAGTAATATAAAGTTTTCCTTTCCTAAATCCAAAGTTATTCTGGTGGTTGAAAAACAATTGAGAATGTTTATCATATACAACGCATGGATGCCAGCAAAATATGTCTTGTGCATCATGTGATGTATGGGTTTGCAGGTAATTTGAAAATACCTGATGTGCCTTGCACAGTTACAGACTGCCCTTTGGCAACGCACAGTACCTGTTCAGCCACCCTGCCAGGAATACGGTGAAGTCATGGGACTGCTGCATGGCAGATTATGAAGAGGTAGTGGAATAGCTCAGTCGAGCCAATGGTGCTTCTTTCATTGATGCTGAGCAGAGGAACCCTAGAAGATCAATGGTCAGAGTCACCAAGCTCTATCATGTGAGTAACTGCAATGCACCCATAGGAGTAGCATCCGTGGTTGCGTAATCTACAAATGAAAGATTCCCTATGAGTCAAGCTCTCAATTCAAATTCGTAATAATGGAAATGGATTGGTAACAATCATAGGAATCCACGAAAGCAACAAGACATAAAAGCCTGATATTTAGGATGGCCAAAGTGTTAAAATGTGAATTATGTTTGCTGACTTCAGTTCTCAATTTTTATGTTGTTTTTTATTTTTGTGTTATGTGTTGTATTTCAGGACATTGTTAATGCTGTCCCTCGTCATCCATTTGCTCTGGCTGTCTATGGAGATTTCATTTACTGGACAGACTGGGTTCTCAAAGCTGTCCTCCGAGTCAATAAACATGATGGTTCCGGTATAACTTGGATGAGGAATCGTATTGCACGACAGCCCATGGGTATCATTGCTGTGGCCAATGACACAGATGATTGTACCCAGAATCCTTGTTACCAGAACAAGTTTGGCTGTCATGATACATGTAATGTTGATCCCCATGGTCATCCATACTGTACATGTCAAGATGGTTTCACACTGATGCCAGATGGAAAATCATGCAGTGAGTTGACTTCCCTCATTAATGTTATCCTTGATTAATTACTGATGGCTTTCTTTTTAATTGCTATTGTTTCGCACCCTGTTATATAAAATATAGTTTGTTTTTTTAAAAACTTTTCTTGACACCCTGCTTCTTAAAAAAGACTCCAACTTTCTCTTTCTAAATAACAGGTTTCCACTGCTCTGAGGGTATGTTTGCCTGCACATCCAGTAACCGATGTCTAATGTCTGAGAACCGTTGTAATGGCAAAACTGAGTGTCCTGGCGGTGAAGATGAACAGAATTGTTCAGAAGGTAAATTCTGGAAAAACTGCTTTAATCTTTTTCTGTCTTTCTTTCTCTCTCTCTCTCTCTCTCTCTCTCTCTCTCTCTCTCTCTCTCTCTCTCTCTCTCTCTCTCTCTCTCTCTCTCTCTCTCTCTTTATATATATATATATATATATATATATATATATATGCTTGTGCCACATAAAAAGCACGCAGTACATACTGCAAAGTGGTTGGCATTAAGAAGGCCATTCAGTCATAGAAACTATACCAGAACAGTGGAGTCAGGTGCAGCCTTACCAGCTCCAGTCAAACCATCTAACCCATGCCACCATGGAAAACGGACGTTAAATGATGATGATATTTCTCCTCCTGTCTCTTTCTCTATTAATAATCAAATATATTCAGTGGGTTAGAGAAAGCACTCGTGTCCCAACTTTTCTTTTTTTCAAAACTTCTGAGACTGATAGGAACAAGGGAAGATAGTGTTCTTGGCCCCAGAACAAAATCCTAATGCTTATAGCTAAGTGTGCCCTGCTAAAAGCAATTTGTGACAAGTCAGTCCTCACTTCTCAGCCAGATACTTTTCTTTTGGATTCAGTCTAGGATGTTCAACATTATATGACTCTCTCAATCTATGTGTTCTGTAACTCACTTGAGACCAATTTTCAACAGAAACATGGTAACAAAAGATGTTAATGTACTTTAGGAGCATTTTTAGCATATTTTCTGGTGTATAAGTCAGCATAGTTGTGTAAACATTCAAACAGTGTCACAACCTTTTGAAATTCTGCTGCATTTCACATGGAATTGTTCTCTAAAGTCAGTGTATAAATCGACCAATCTCCTTTGGCTGTAAATTTTAATCTGAAAAATTCAACTCATATTGTGTGTGTGGTAGATGTACAGGTACAATAAACACTAGAAATGTACAGAAAATAGACTCCATCAAAATCCAGTGGAAATATTTAGAAGTTGCTGATAGCTTCTGTTATCTGAGTGACCAAGTCAGTAGTAGAGATGGATGCTCTGAGAGGGTAGCTGTTAGAATAAGAGGGTAGCTGGGCAAAGTTCAGAGAACATCTGCCTTTGTTGGTAATACAGGGCCTCTCCCTCAGAGTGAAAGGCAGATTGTATGATGCCTGTGTGCAGACAGCCATGCTACACAGCAGTGAAATGTGGGCTATGACTGCAGAGGACTTGCAAAGACTTGAAAGAAATGAAGTTAGTATGCTTCACTGGATGTGCAATGTCAGTATATGTACAACAGAGTATAAGCATCTTGAGAGAAAATTCGGGCATAAGAGGCATCAGAGGTGGTGTGCAAGAGAGAAGACTGTGCTAGCATGGTCATGTGATGCATATGGATGAGGGCAGCTGTGTAAAGAAGTGCTGATCCCTAACTGAAGAGAGAACCTGTAGAAGAGGTAGACCCAGGAAGACATGGGCCAAGGTGGTGAAGCATGATTTTTTGGTGTTGGCTCTCTCAAAGGTGATGACCAATAATCAAAACCTTTGGCAGTTTGCTGTGCTTGTGAAAACACATCAGGCCGTGAAATTATAGTTGTGGACATGTGAAATCATAGTTGTGCCAGTAACACATAAAAGGCTCGCAAGACTTTATGTGGTATTTTCAAAATACCTGCATACCCATAAATACCCTACACACACATGTATTAATGTTTTTACCTTTTATTTTCTCTTGTTATTTATGTTTTTCTTTTATTTTTTTATTGTTGTTTTAGTTGAGTGTAAAGAGAACGAGTTCAAGTGTTTAAACAACAACAGCTGTATTCTATCCTTTTGGGTTTGTGACTCCATCAAAGAATGTAAAGATGGTTCAGATGAGGCTAATTGCAGTAAGTTTTAATTAATATTAATTAATTTTTATTATTTCCTAGTGCTTTTCTGTCAGATCAAGCTAAGCCTAAAAGAGTTTATATTCTATATATATTCATCATGATTTAACATCTGTTGTCCATGCTGGCATTGGTTGGATGGTTTGACCAAAGCTGGGGAGCTGCACCAGACTCCAGTCTGATTTGGCATGGTTTCTATGGCTGGATGCCCTTCCTAACACCAACTACTTTACAAAGTGTGCTGGGTGCTTTTATGTGGCACAACACAGGCACTTTTATGTGACACCAGACGGGCGTCTTTACAAGACATCACACAGGCGCTTTTACATGGCATTGTACAGGTGCTTTTACATGGTGTAGCATGGGTGCTTTTACATGGCACCACCACAAGTGCTTTTCAGTCTGTCAGGGTTAATGGAATATGTACCACTTGAGCACAGGGATCAATATAATTGATTAGCCTCCTCCCCTAATATTTCAGGCTATTATTATTATTGTTATCATTTTTAAGGCAGGTAGCTGGCTACAGTCATTATCATTTTTAAGGCATGGAGCTGGCTGAATCACTATCATTTTTAAGGCAGGGAGCTAGTAGGACCATTAGCACATCAGACGAAATGCTAAATGGCATTTCTTCCCACTCGCTAAGTTCCAAGTTCAAATTCTGCCAGAATCAACTTTGCCTATCATCCATCTGGAGCTGATAAAATAAAGGACTAGTTACACACAGGGATTGAAGTAATCAATTTGTCCCCTTTACTTGTACCAAAATTAGAAAGAATTATTACTTTTTAGGGTGGTAGCTCTGGTAGAAGACTCTTGGTCTCAGGGCGGCGAGCTGGCAGAAACGTTAGCACACCGGGCAAAATGCTTAGCGGTATTTCGTCTGCCGTTACGTTCTGAGTTCAAATTCCGCCGAGGTCAACTTTGCCTTTCATCCTTTCAGGGTCGATAAATTAAGTACCAGTTACGCCCTGGGGTCGATGTAATTGTCTGTCTTTGTTTGTCCCCTCTATGTTTAGCCCCTTGTGGACAATAAAGAAATAAGAAGACTCTTGGTCATTAGGTCATGCAGTGAGATAGTGAGATCAAATAAGGTATATCCAGAAAGTTTGCTGCAAACATTTTTGCCTCAGGAGTTTTGTCCATCGGAAAGTTTGCCGCATAAGAAATTTTGCTGTAGAAAAGTTCGCTGCATAGGAACTTTTGCCATAGGAAAGTTCACTGCATAGGGAATTTTGCCACATGACAATCCCCCCCCCCCCAAAAAAAAATAAGATGAATTGCTCCTTTGGTATATAATTGCTTCAACCAACCTATATATTGTATTATTGTGGCAAGTCTACAGGGTGGGGGTGCAAAATAGAGCAATCTAAAAGATGATAATGTTTTGAAAAAAAAAAAATCTGCTGAAGTAAAAAATAATGCAAAATAAATATAACATTTACAAAGAACAAAAAGAAAACAAAAACACAATTAAATCTAAAACAGAAATATAAGAACATATATATAAAAAGCACAGCATATTGCCTGACAATTGAAGGGTACTTTTAAAGCATCATTCAAGCATGGCCAAAGCCAGTGCCAGTGGCATGTAAAAAGCACGATTTGAGTGTAGTCAATGCCTGACTGACCCCCGTGCTGGTGGCACGTAAAAAGCACCTACTACACTCTTGGAGTGGTTGGCTTTAGGAAGGGCATCCAGCTGTAGGAACATTGCCAGATCAGGTTGGAGCCTGGCACAGCCTTCTGGCTTGCCAGTCTTCAGTCAAACCTTCCAACCCATGCCAGCATGGAAAGTGGACATTAAACTATGATGATGATATAAAAAGCAATTTTTTTCAGAGCTGCTATTTCTCTAAACCACGTTGCCTGCCATATCTTCAAGATTATCTATACAGCGAAATTATTTTATGGCTTAATTTGCTATATGGGAGAATTTCCTACAAGTTTTTCTACTGTCTGTTTTTCTGTGGCAAATGTTCCTAGAACCCAAATAAGGAATCATTTGGATTGTGAAGGGATAGAGTTAAACACCATTTGATAGACCATGTTCACCATAAGAGGGACCACATTAACTGTTTGAGGGACTGTGTTAACCATGCCACCATGCTTGGTGTATATTATTTGTGTTGTATTCTTTTTTGTTTTATATCTTCAGCCTGCAAAGAAGGATTCTTTCAATGTAAAGATGGAAGCTGCATTGAGGGCAAGTGGGAATGTGATGCCCATCATGATTGTGTTGATGGTTCTGATGAACACAAATTTTGTAGTAAGTAATTTCATTTCCTTAAATTAATGTACATTAATCATACACACACATACACACACACCCCCATACAAATAAACACAAACACACATTTCTTTGCTACCCTTTTAATAACCTTTACCCAATGAGATCAAATCAAGAGACATTCTCTGATCTTGCTCAAACCAGCAAAAGATTCTTTACATAGCCCTTCATAACCTGAGCTTCCCAGAATCATAGGGTTTTACAAGAAGTCTTTCAGAGTTCCATAAAAACAATTATATGTAAATGAGTTTTGAACAATTTTTGTATTTAATTTTTTAATTCAAATTCTGTCAAGGTTGATTTTGCCTTTCATTCTTTCAAGGTTGATAAAATAACGCATCAGTTATGTTCTGCTGTTGATATAATCAACATACATCATCCCCTAAAAGTTGCTGGCCTTGAGCCAAAATTTGAAACAATTATTATTATTATTGAGTGAGAGAACAATGCATGTCATCAAAGTCACACTGGGGTACAAATATACGAAGCCCAATATACCTATCATGACTACCCGTCTGATAAGGTTACACCAGGCACATGCATCACAACCACATGTGTACAACATGGCAATCTCATATCAAGATAAAATGCACATGACCATGCAGGTGGGACCCAGTTAGAATTTTATTCAAGTTTAGTAGCCCATCTTGCTCAGAAAGTCTCTGAATAAAGATTGTTTAAGAATGATGAACAAAACATTCATGCTTCCAGAGGTGAGTTATTCAGAACTAAAAGAATTCCTCTCAACACATGGCTATGATGCTCCTCCACAAGTGATCAGAACTGCATGTACCATCAGCCACTAAGAGACATTTTCAACTGGTTAAGATCAAGCAAGTAACAAGTAAATCTGCAGTATTGAGCAGAATATTTGTTGTAGCCCATACTTCACACCAAGACAAAACATGTACATGATAAAACTTTTAGTTAAGAATAGAAGCCTTGAGAGCCACTGCATCAGGGCATTTATTATTATTATTATTATTATTATATATATATATATATATATATATATATATATATTTTAAGAAAAAGAAAAATTCCTTGATATTATTATTATTGTTTTACTTCTCAGAACATTTAGTCTTGTTTGTTCTGGTAGATTCTGTGAGAGCGGACAGCAGCCTGCTGTCAGAGGTCTCTCACAGTCTCTTTCTGCACATCAAAAGCTTTGACACTTGGTTGTTAATTATCATTGGGAGACATTCAACATCCAAGTACCAATCTCAAAATCCTAGCAGTCCACTGCAGAGCAGATTTTTTGGGCTTGCTCTGCTCTTATGTCAATTTTGATTTCTCTGACGTATTTCTCGAACTTGGCTGTTAGTGCTCCGAGTGCCCCTGCAACTACTGGGATGACTGACACTCTCCTCATAGTCCACATTCTTGCAATTTCTTTTTTTTAATAGTCTGCACCTTGCTAGTTTTCCTGTTCATTTCCTCAAGCTCGTTCTTTGTCCACCTAACAACACCTGTGCTGTATCGTATTAAGGAAACAGCTCATGTGTTCATTGTCCTGATTTTGTTTTTTCCATTGAGTCTACTTCCCATAATAAACTTGGTTCTCCTGAGATATTCTCGCCTAAAGCTTTCCTTCATTTCACTTTCTTTGATTTTGTCGTATTCTAATATCCCCAGATATTTATATCTATTAGTCTTAATATCCTTGATTTTCTACACCATCAGACGACACTACTTTGCCTCTGTTATTATTATTATTATCATTATCATTATTATTATTATTATTGTTATTATTCAAGCTGGCAGAATCTTTAGTGCCCTGGGCAAAATGCTTAGTGGCATTTTATACATCCTTATGCTTTGAGTTCAAATTCTGCTGTGATCGACTTTGCCTGTCATCTTTTTGGTGTCAATAAAATAAGTAATGTAATCAATGTAATCAACTCACCCCTTGCCCCAAAATTTCAGGCCTTGTGCCTATAATAGAAAGGATTATTGTTACTATAGAAACAAAGCTCTGGTTTAGTCTTATTCCTGATAGGATTTATGTGGTTGCAAGTTACTACCTGTAACATTAGGTATCCACATGTTTTCAGCAGTCTTTCAAGTGCTTGGAACCCTCCTGATGATTCTTGCTGTCCCTAAGAGGCAAACTTTCTGAAGGAGCTCTACCAGGCATTCTAATTCAATCTCCTTCAGCTATTTGTCTATATCTTGGCTTACTGTTTCCAATGAACCACTTATTTATAGGCATGACCTTTACTGTTCTCATGTCCCAAATTCTTCCAATTTCAAATTTCAGAGGATAGTATTTTCTTTATTTTTCTTTCTCTTTCTTTACAATCCTGGAATCAAATGGGCATGATGGGTCGATAAGTAAGCAACTTCACTTTTCCTTATCTATGATTGTAATATCTGGTGTTATTTTCTAACTTCTTGTCCATTTGAAAGGAAAGTCTCACAAAATCTTACATCTCTCCAACTCTAGTACTCTTTCAACTTGATGATTGTACCAGCTGTTTCCAGCTTCAAATCCCTATTTCTGACAAAATTTCCAGTATAAAACTTTTGCAACCTGGTCATGCTTCCATTTCTTATATTCTTCCTGTGCCAACTTGGGGCATTCTGTCATAATGTGTGCCAATGTCTTGTTCCAACTTCCACAGGCTCTATATTTTTCTGACACATTCTCTCCATATATATTTTTTCTCAAATTGTTTGTTTTTATCGCTTTATCTTAGGCTGCTGCAATTGAGCTCTCTATTTCTTTTTCTCTTTTTTAATTGCCCCTTTTTTAACCAAACTCAGGGTTTTCTTCCACATATGTGCCTTACTGTTTCACCCCTCTCACCACACATTTTGCATTTGTTGCTGTCAGTAGTGTTGTCTGTTCTGCACTTCACATAGTTGGTCCTTAACGCTTGTTCTTGAGCTGCGCATATGAGTGTTTTTGTCTCTATCTTCAGGTCACTCCTCATCAATAGTCATCAGTCCTCTGTATCTGTTTTCATGTTCAGATCTCTTGCAAACTGACCATGCATATTTTCTCCTTGCAGGCTGTTTCTTTTTGTGTTCATTTCTTGTTTAAATTTTTCTTTCATTACACAATTCTCGGTTTCATGATGCTGGCCTTCTTCATATGTTTCAACAGTTCAGTCTTGATGATGCTGGCCTTCTTCATATGTTTCAACAGTTCAGTCTTGATGATGCTGGCCTTCTATTATTATTATTATTATTTTATTATTATTATTATTATTATTATTATTATCACTTATTATTATTGTCACTTATTATTATTATCACTTATTATTCTAGATCGTCCAACCTGTCACCCAGATAACTTCACTTGTGTCAGCACTGGTCAATGCATTCGTTCCAGCTGGAAATGTGATGGTCAAAGTGATTGTCATGACAACAGTGATGAATCAGAAGAAGCTGGTTGTCGTAAGTTACCCCAAACCTTCCCAGTTTTTACACTAGAACCTACCACAGCCATACTGTAACTATTATGTAACATTGTTGTTGCTTAGGCTTACACTCACATCAGCCCTGACCTAACAGAAATATGGACAAAGTTGTTATAACAGTGACCATCCAGTCTTTTTAATGTATATCATCATCATTAGATTTTTTACATCCACTTCATCATGGCATGGGTTAGATAGTTTTTCTGAGACTGAAGAATTAATTGGATGGCTACAGTTGGAATGCCTTTGGGCCATAGGGTTGGTGTCAAGCTAAACCACAGCAACATCTGCCTATATAAGATAAAACACTAAAGGAGGATCTACATGGTCAGTTGACTTGCTAGAAATAATAGCCAAATCTCCTTTAGGTTACAATTCACTGACTTCAATAAAAAACAGATAGCAGTCCTCGTTATTGGCTGGCAGTCCATTATCTTTGTCTTAACATCCACTTTTCCATGATTGCATGGGTCACTCAGAATTTGTTGAGGCAGATTTTCTACAGCTGGATGCCTTTCCTGACACCAACCCCCATCTGTTTCCAACCAAGGTAATAATTTCCTTGTTTCTGGACATGTTTTCATGGAAGATTGGAAAGAATGACAGTGATGCTTGTTTACTACTATTACATGAAATCAAGAAAAAGAAACACACACACACACACACACACACACAACACATATATACTTTGCAGTGTTACACCAGACATACCCTACTGCTCCCATCCATTGCTATATGCCTTGTACCTTGGAGGTTCACTCTGTTACTTCATCAACAATTTCCACTCTCCTCTATCCTCTCTAAAATGCTCCAGCCTGTTTTTCCTAGTGTTTACCCCTCTCTGTCCCTTATTATCCTAGCATAAAGGTCCCTCTTCCCTCTCCAGATGTGTAGCCTTGCCAGCTGCATACTGGCCTCAGTGCATGAGGCACAAAAAAGCACTGTGGGCACACACTGTAAAGGGGTCAACATTAGGAGTCGCATCCAACCATAGAAACCATGCCAAAGCAGACACTGGAACATGATACAGTCTTTGCACTCATTTGATCCTGTCAAACTGTCCAACCTACGTCAGCATAGACCATAGAACATCATCATCATCATCATTTAATGCCTGTTGTCCATGCTGGCATGGGCTAGACTGTTTGACCAGAGCTGGCAAGCTGAAGGGCTATACCAGGCTCCAGTCTGATATGGCATGGTTTTTACTCCTGGATGTCCTTCCTAATGCCAACCACTTTACAGAGTATGCTGGGTGCTTTTATATGCATCCATCCACATCACATAATGGTTGGCAGTTGGAAAAGCATCCAGCTATAAAAAAACAACCTTGCCAAAACTGATCTCACCTGTGCTGATGCCATGTAAAGAGTCCAGAGTCCATTCTGTGGAGTGGTTGGTGTTATGAAGAGCATCCAGCCATAAAAACCATGCCAAAACAGACAGTGAAGCATGGTGCAATCTTCTGCCCAGCTGGCTCCTGTCAAACCATCCAATCCATGCCATGCTTGAGAAGCAGATATTAAATGATGATGATTTTATATATATATATATATATATATATGTTGAGACCCCTTCAGTCATGACTGACCATGGGATTGCACCTAGAAAGTTACCCTCCGAGGCACAAGTCCGGGCAACGTTGTTTATGGAAGACCAGCAGTTGCCCATGCATACCGGTCTCCCCTTTCCATGCCACCATTCTTATCCAAAAGAAAGGCAAAGGCCAATACAGCTTGGCACCAGTGATGTCGCAACTCATTTCTACAGCTGAGTGAACTGGAGCAACGTGAAATAAAGTGTCTTGTGCAAGGACACAACACGCAGCCCGGTCCGGGATTTGAACTCACAACCTCGCGATCGTAAGCTCGACG
>NC_069003.1:19030176-19033381 GCF_001194135.2 Octopus bimaculoides
TATATATATATATATATATATATATATTTATTTATTTATGTTTATTTATGTGTTTCAGCCAAGTGGCTGCGGTCATGCTGGTGCACCACCATATTATATAAAAGACAAGCAAATCTCCACATCTGTCTGTTTGTGACAACATCTATAATGGGGCGGGGGGAGAAATCAAAATATACATTACAACATATTTTTAGAAGAAGGGTAAGAATAAAAGTTGTTGTTGAGAAAGAAATAGAGAACATTTGTGTGTGAGAGACAGAAAGATGGAGGGAGGGAGGGGTGTAAGGAGAGAGAGATCATTAGTGTTGTCACCATTCTATGTTTCCATTACATCATTTATTAAAGGGAGAGAGAAAGGGGAAGAGAAAAAGTTTTTGTTGAGAGAGAAGTACAGTGAGAAAGGGAGTGTGATAAAGTGATAGGTTGTTACCATTGTAATTAACAAGATTACACTGGTGCAATACCTTATATCTTTGGGAAATAAATTTCCCTAAATCACTAGGTATATATTAAGCATATAATCCATATTCAATTAAGAGAAGAAAATGGAGAGTTAATGGTTAATGATTATTTATTAATAAATTGATAATCATTCATTCCTACAATCGTTTCAATTTTTGCTCATTCAGTAAATTACAAATTTATGCAATAAATCTGCATCTATAAGTTATGAGGAAAATATCATCAAGGAAATATTAGACATTAAAAAATTACATGTTCACCAATCTGTTTTTTCCAGCAGATATTTTCCTCATAACTTATAAATGCAGATTTATTGCATAAATTTGTAATTTACTGAATGAGCAAAAATTGAAACAATTGTAGGAATGAATGATTATCAATTTATTAATAAATTATTATTCACCATTAACTCTCCATTTTCTTCTCTTAATTGAATATGGATTATCAAACTAAATTTGACGACTGGCACCCATGCCAATGTCTCTTTCACTGAACACTAAACTCGGCTTGCGAAGACCTGTTGGGGCAAGCAAAAGTGAAATCATGCTGGCACCTGTACCAGTGGAGGACTAAGAGCACCGTCCGAGCGTGATCGTTGCCGGAGCAGCTGTCTGGCTTCGATGGCTTCAATGCTGGTGGCACGTAAATAGCACCATTTGAGCGTGATCATTACTAACATCGCCTCCCTGGCACTTGTGCCGGTGGCACATGAAAAGACATTCGATCGAGATCATTGCCAGTGCCGCTGGACTGGCTCCTGTGCAGGTGGCACATAAAATACACCATTTTGAGCGTGGCCATTGCCAGTACCGCCTGACTGGCCTTCGTGCTGGTGGCACGTAAAAGCACCTACTACACTCTCAGAGTGGTTGGCGTTAGGAAGGGCATCCAACTGTAGAAACTCTGCCAAATCAGATTGGAGCCTGGTGTAACCTCCTGGTTCACCAGTCCTCAGTCAAATCGTCCAACCCATGCTAGCATGGAAAGCGGACGTTAAATGATGATGATGATGTATGTATATATGCAAGTGTGTCTTTCTGTCACCACCACCATTTGACAACCGGTGTTGGTGTGCTTAAGTCCCCATAAAATAAGTTTCACGCTTTAAAAGAAGAGTTGGGGTCAATTCATTCAATAAAATGTTTTTCAAGCTCGTGTTCCAGTATGGCCACAGTCTAATGGCTGAAACAAGTAAAAGATAACATATTACACATTTCCTATAATTCTATGAAGATGTCTGTTTGTTTTGTTTATACTTTTTTCTATATTTTTTCCCCTTTATATTTTCAGCTGCAAGGATATGCAGCAACACCGAGTTCCAGTGTACCAGCAGCCAATGTATTGAGCTGCACGATCGGTGTAACGGCGAGTTTGACTGCCTCGATGGCTCTGATGAAATGGGTTGCTTGCCAAATGACTGTAACCCAATGTTACAGTACAGATGCCACAATGATTTCTGTATCGACAGGGTATTGTTTTGTGATGGGCATGACGACTGTGGAGATAATTCTGATGAATATAAAGATTGTGGTGAGTAAAAACAACCAAATTTATTTTATGTTCATTTGTTTGTTTGATCTCTTTGTCGCCATATTTTTGTAGCTAGGCATACACTGCTTTTGTTTCAAATCATCACCATATATATATTTATATGTGTGTGTGTGTGTATACGCACACACACACAATTATGCAGATGAACAAATTAGACACATCAAATATAGTAAATGTATTAGTTTGGGTATGAAGTACAAAATATGAATATATGTATACAAGCAAAAGGTGGAGACTTTCAGATGATGAATTTTTAAGTATAAATATATAGATATTTATATTAATAGGTCCAGCTTACAGAGTACAAATGACACAGGAAATTAAAGGGATGGAAGAAAGGTGTCATAAATCCAACAGCTGTTTCTGAGAGCTCGGAGATCCATAATAACGTTGGTAGATTTAGTTCATCACAATACACAGCCGTATGGATGTAATTAATGTTGGATAAGACGAGCCTCTGTCATCAGCGTAGAGAAGATCTTACATTTCAGATCTTAATGCAGAGAAGTTCAAAGATGGAATCTTTAATTTTGTTTGTCGTTTGTACTCTGTGTAAGTTGGACCTTATTGATATAAATATCTATATATTTATACTTAAAAATTCATCATCCGAAAGTCTCCACTTTTTGCTTTCTCTCGTTTTGCATGTATACATATATACATATTTTGTATTTCATACCCTAACTAATATATCTAATATATTTGATGTATCTAATTTGTTTATCTACATAATTAGCCCTGTACCCACTCAACTTGATCCCTCTTATAGTCTTTATTTACCTTGTGGAATGATCCCCTATAAAGATATTGGAGTCTAAGTTTGAATCTTTTGAGCACTAATAAGTGTTTTCTGTACAGAGAATCTTTGGATCTCATCTGTGAACTATATATATATATATATATATATATATATATAGCTTCATACTTTAACTAAAGAACTTTCGAAAAAAGATGGAATTCTTGTTCATGCAGATAAAACTACTCCATGTACCAATCACTTCTAAAGAAAGAGATTATAAAAAACTTTAAAGTCACAAATTCCAATAACCTGAAACAACTAAACCTCCAAGCAAAAGAAATTATGCAAAATATATTTTAGAACAATGTGAATACCCGTCAGAGTGTAAGTATCTTGAGAGAAAAGCTGAACATTAGAAGCATCAGTTGTGGCGTGCAAGAGAGACGATTGCGC
>NC_069003.1:19033460-19034743 GCF_001194135.2 Octopus bimaculoides
ACACCATTTCGAGCGTGGCCGTTTTCGTGCGGGTGACACGTAAAAGCACCCACTACACTCTCTGAGTGGTTGGCGTTAGGAAGGGCATCCAGCTGTAGAAACTCTGCCAAATCAGACTGGAGCCTGGTGTTGCCATCCGGTTTCACCAGTCCTCAGTCAAATCGTCCAACCCATGCTAGCATGGAAAGCGGACGTTAAACGATGATGATGATGATGATGATGATGAAAACTGAACCTTATGAACCTAAAACACCTAGAATTAACATTAAGGACCACAAACCTAACTTGGATACTAAACCAACTGTAAGACTTATATGTCCCTCCAAATCAGACCTAGGTAAAATTAGTAAGTATATAAACAAACAAAATATTACTAGGATATTAAAATCATATGTAAAACTTAATAAAACAACAAGAGTAGCAAATTTTAATAGGGAAAGTGCTTCAATAAACTATAATACAAATCTGAACAAAAAGTAAGTTTATAAGAAAGTATATAACGAAGTTACAACTTCTGGAACTGATTATAAGTATGAAGATAAAATAATCTTTAATAAAAACTTTAACTCTTTCAAGATTAAAACAGCTAAGGAATTAAATGGTAATATAAACGCTAACCTGTTGGGTTGGCAACTAAGTTCCTGCCATTTTTTTAAATTTAAATTTTTTAAAAGGTTTAATAAAAAACAGCTACTAATTAATCAATAATGTATTCATCCTTGTTGTTTACAACTTCTTCCCAACATTCAACAAGATTTTCAATACCTCGTTGGTAGAAATCGCCTGATTTTGACTTAAAAAATTGATCCAACCAAGCTCTCAATTCTGCATCAGTATTGAACAAAATTCTGCACATAGCATTTGAAAGAGATCGAAAGAGGTGGAAATCCGTTAGTGCCAAATCAGGACAGTACAGCGGGTGTGGCAGCACTTCCCAGCCATGCGTTTGAATAGCTTCCTTGGTCATATTGGCGATGTGAGGGCAGGCGTTGTCGTGCAGCAGAAGAACTCCATGCTGCCGATTAGGTCTTTTCTCTTAAATAACGACGTTGACTCGTTCCATCTGCTGAACATAAGAGTTCCGCGTTGACCGTTTGGTTCCATTCAAGCAATTCGTAATGGATAATCCCTTCCCAGTCCCACCATACGCACAACATTATTTTATGCAGATGAAGATCTTGTTTCACGTGCAGTGTCGCTTGTTTACCAGGGCTAAGCCATTCCTTACACTGCTTCATATTGATGTACAGGCACCATTTTTCATCGCCAGTAACAATTCAGTA
>NC_069003.1:19035061-19036912 GCF_001194135.2 Octopus bimaculoides
AAATGTTAGTTTAATCGCTCTTCATCAAACTCAACTGGACGGCCAGAATGAGGTGCGTCTTTGAGATCAAAATTTCCATTTTTGAACTTGGCATACCAATCACGAGCGGTTCTTTCAGCTATGGCACCCTCTCCATACACTGCACAAATGTCGCAAGCAGCTTTTGTGGCCTTAGAACTTTGATTAAAAGCAAAAAGAAGGTGTCAACAATGCTCATTTTTCTTAACTTGACATTCCATTTTAATGATCTGAAAATAAACAAAAATTAACTAAAATAACTAGCAAAAAACACAATAGATTCCAAAATGATTCAAAAATAGAATTCTCGAAAAAAATAGATTCCAAAATTTAAAAACGCAATAAATTCCAAAATTGAAAACATGGCGGGAACTTAGTTGCCAACCCAATAAATTGGAAATGAAATGGAAAAATACTTACTCCTTCAAAAAACTGGTACAAACATCAGTATTATGATCGTAATTATGATTCTAAGAATACTTTGTAGTTAATTATCTCATTCAGTTAACAAATAGATTATAATTTTTCCAAATTGTTCAATACAGTAATGGAAAAATATTTTCCTAAAAATCATAGGTATCATAAAATTTTTAACAAACACAAAATCCCTTTGGCTTATTCTAATAATAGAAATATTACACGAATAATAGCAGCTCACATTGAAAACATAATCTTGAAAATACAAAAAAAAATTATTCTGATCAGAGTGGGAAAGTGAATATCGAGAATAATAATAGCGATATAAACAATGTCAAACTGAATACAAAAACTCAAATAGAAAGAAACACTGCAAATATAACTATTGCAGGAAGGGAAACAACCTTATTTAATAAAATAAATTATATTGAATCCAATAAAGATTCCGCTAGAAAGAGAAGTAATGTAACATTATTATGTGAAAGTGTAAATGATAATTAAGAATTTAGGAAAAACAAATTTGGTTTTACCCCTAACAATCAAATTGATATGAAATCTGAGCAAAATATACAAAATAATCTCTGCAGCTGTTCAAATCAAAACTCGTGTTCTGTCAATAATAAACGCAAACCAAAAAAAAAGTGGTATATAGATATAAAGTTACATCAGAGAGAACTGACTACTTTTGCATCGATACAGCATCACTTACTTAAAAACAAAATGGCTAATCATTTAAATTCATTTAATGATAGAAATAAAAAAAATCCAAACAAGTCCATGTAAATTAATCTGGTCTATTAAAAAGATAGAAACAAGGACTATACTATCAACTGGGAATTAATCAGTACTGCTAAACCTTATAAACCAAGGACAAATATATGTGACCTCTGTGTAGAAGAATTTTACTAAATTTTTACACTAGGTTGTAATACAATAAAGAAAAATCTTTGCAATGTTTGCTTATGAAATGAACCCTTAAACAATGTAAATAAGTTATAAATAATCAAATGACCATAATATATTATATTAAAGAAAATATTTTTAATTAACTGACTCTATGAAACAAACAGATGATTAGCCAATCAATACTTGGAATTCAAAATAAAGTTCACATTGGAATTAACATTTAACACCATTTCATTCAACACAATACTAAAATTAACATAAAACTCTAAACCAATTCAATCTGAAAACATATTACAGTGAAGACACTGAAGAAACCACACTGGTATTATAGCAAAGTTGCAAATACAACAGCAATTAAACGATGTAGTGGAAACATATATAGGTCAATAATAAGTTGTATTTAAATCAAAATATAAATTAAAATTCATGAAATGCTACTTCATCATATTCCTTATTATCTATATATCATATATATATATATATATATATATATATATATATATATATATA
>NC_069003.1:19036946-19048997 GCF_001194135.2 Octopus bimaculoides
TATCTATACATATATATATATATATATATATCTGGTGATACAATATGAGGATGTTAGTTTTCAAGCGATATGCCATCATTGTAGCCCAACTGCCCTTCAGTGATATATAAAAGTTTTAAAAAATACTTCTTTCTCATAATATTTAATTTCTTTTGGCTTTTTTTATATTTCCAGCTTCCAGTGTCTGCACAGTGACAGAGTTTCAATGTTCAAACAATCAGTGTATTGATCTCCAGGATCGGTGTAATGGTGATTTTGACTGCCTTGATGGCACCGATGAAATGTCCTGCTATGCTGACAACATGTGTGACCCTGTGTTACACTTCACCTGCAACAACAACGTCTGCATTGATCGTGTCTTGTTCTGCGATGGACGGAATGACTGTGGAGATAATTCTGATGAACTTGAAAATTGTGGTTAGTGAAATAAATTGTAACGAAACCTTTGTGTGTGTATGTGTGTGTGTGTGTGTGTGTGTGTCTGCACCTATATGTGGATGTGTGTGTCTGAGTTTAAAAATTTATAAGTTCTTGATAGAGTCAAATGGTTTGGAAAAATTTTATGTATTAAAAATTATTTTAAAACAAAATTTGATAAACACCTGAACAGTATTTTTTTGCAAAGATTTATGTGTGGGTGTATACATATGTATTTATATATGTATGTACGTATATATGTATGCACATATATATGTATGTATATATGTGTGTATGTATATATGTATGTACAATAAATATTAAATGAATTTATATAAAAATATTTATTTTACCAATAAATAAAAGAAAATAAACATTTAACAATATTACTGAAAATAAATGCAATACTTACCTTATTGAAGCTTTAGTTTATATATACATTCATTTTATTATTATTATTATTATTATTATTGTATTTTGACCTGAAGATTAGCTATATTTTTGAATAGAATTGATTTTTGATCAATTTATTTTGAATCGATTTGGTTTTTATTTTATTTTCTATTTGAAAATGTGGTTATGAAACACGTGTAGTTGTTTTATTATTTTAATATTTATTACTTTGTATTTTTATTATAAGTCTTTTTAGTGTATTTACTTATTAAATTTTTCTGACTTATGATGAAGTTAATGTTGAAATGGCTAAGAAATCAATACAAGTATTGAATCTTTCTATGAGTAAATGTTCCATAAATACTTGTGAACTTACTTTAAAATAATAACCTTCATTTAATATCTATTTGTCTTTTGAAGGTGTGAATCCGTGTGACCTACACAACCCATGTGAACATGACTGCATTCCAGTCTATTATGAGTACAGGTGTTCTTGTCGTGAAGGATACAAATTGTATAATAAGACTTTCTGTCGAGGTAATTCTGTAAATTCTTTGAATTGTTTCATTCTGTAGTATTGTTGTTTCATAATATTTATGTTGCACGTGTTGTGTATGATATTGTCATGTGACCTAATCTGATGGTCACATGATGAGGACTATCTAATGGGATTGACCTTTCTGTTACATGTAGTTTCTTCTTTTTCAAAATATCTTGGGTGCAACTGCAGTTTTACTTGATTATTTAGGTGGTTAAGACTAGTGAAAGTAAGGAGTTGCTTACTCCAATAGACACTTTGTCAGGGTTTATGTAGTAAACCTCTGGTAAGGAGTGTGTTTGCTTCCTAGTCACATGGTTTCAGGTTCAGTCCAACTTGGGCCCCCGGCTGACCAAAGCCTTATGAAGGGATTTGATAGAAGGAAGTAGAAGGAGCCTGTCATGTATGTCTCCTTGTTTTGATATCATGTGATTGTTATCAATGAATATCATTCATTTTCATCTGATCATAGAAAGCTGGCAGAATTAACAGCACATTGGGCTAAATGCTTAGCGGCACTTCATTTGTTTACGTTCTGAGTTCAAATTCCACTGAGGTCAACTTTACCATTCATCCTTACGGGTTTGATAAAATAAGTACCAGTTAAGGACTGGGGTCGATGTAATAGACTCACCCCATTCCCTGAACTTGCTGGCCTTGTGCCAAAATTTAAAACCATTACTACTACTACAACAACAACTACTACTACTACTACTCTGCTTAGATAGCAAGCTGGCAGAATCAGTAGCATACTAGGCAAAATGCTTAGCAGCAATTTGTCTGTCTTTACATTTTGAGTTCAAATTCCACTGAGGCCAACTTTGCCTTCTTTTCTTTTGGGGTCAGTAAAATAAGCATCAGTCAAGTACTTGGGTTGATATAATCAACTTAATCCCCTCCCCCGAAATTGCTGGCCTTGTGCCAAACTTTGAAAGCATTATTATTATTATTATTATTATTATTATTATTATTATTATTATTATTATTATTACTACTACTACTACTACTACTACTACTACTACTACTACTTAGGTGGTAAGCTGGCAGAATCGTTAGCATGCTAGACGAAACGCTTAGTGGCATTGCATATGTCTTTATACAATGTGAGTTCAAATTTTGCTAAGGTCAACTCTGCTTTTCATTCCTTTCAGGGTCAATAAAATAAAGTACCAGTTGAGCACTGGGGTCAATGTAATCAACCATCCTCTTTCATTCAAATTTCGGAGCTGGTGCCTAGAATAGAATGGACTATCATTATTATTAAAGTGGCAAACTGGTAGAATTGTTAGCATGCAGGACAAAATGTTTAGCAGTGTTTCTTTCAGTTTTACATTGTGAATTCAAAATTCTGCTGATGTTGACTTCACCTTTTATCCTTTCATGGTAGATAAAATAAATACCAGTTGAGCTCTAGGGTTGATTATATTGACATACCTCTTCCCCCAAAATAGGAAGGGTTATTGTTGTTGTCAAATTGTTGACTGATTTATTTTATTCCCTATTCCAATATTTGTTGTTATTGTTGGAATTTCAGATATTAATGAATGCGTGACCAGTTTTCCTTGTTCTCACAAGTGTGAAAACACAATCGGAGGTTACACCTGCTCCTGTGCTGAGGGTTACCGCCTGGAAAAAGACGGAAAATTCTGCAAAGTGGCTGAACGTAAGTTTAATCCAGCTTTTTTTTTTGTTTTGTTTTATTCATTGTGTTTTTGCATTTGAAGTCATGATGCTGGACTATTGAGTACATGGTTAAAAGTTCAAATTTTGCCTACTGTTATTGGCCTTGTACTTCTACTTGTTTTTTGACCCAATTGTCAAAAATGGCAAAAAAAAAGACCAAAATCTTCCATAGTTATTCTTTTAATCCCAAGTCAATCACGAACAAGCAGATAAAAACGTTCTAGTTGTGACCATCCCATCTTTTTTGTCTCAGACATACTGTGTTTATACATACACTATCTAGGTTCTAGATAAATTCCACCGTGAAAAATTCTACCAGGTATATTTCACCATAGGTAAATTCCACCATGGTATATTCCACAAAGGTAAATTCCACCCACTAATAATCACCATGGTCAGTTTTTCTAGACCATGGGTCAATACCTATGTTATTTAATTTGTCCATCTCTCAAGTCTGAAGGTGAGATAGAAAATAATCTTTATAATCTACTTGAATTGAGATGGGATCACTTTAATGTACTCCCTTGGAACAAGAATCTATGACAAAAAACTAATCACAAAATTTCAAAAATAATATAATTTGGGAAAAAGAAAGAAAAGATTAAATTTTAGCACACATTTCATTATAACAATAGGATAAAAAATAACAGCTATTACATTGTGAAGGAGAGTTAGGATAAGAAAGTTTGATTTATTTAAAAAAAATTTAAGACAAACTGTGTGCAATACTTCTTAAAAACTGCAGAGGGTTTTCATTTTGATATTCCTGAACTAGCTTCTTCAGTTATGCATTGATAATTTGATAAGTCTTTTTTGTTGTTGTTGAGTCTCCACGTCAAATGTGTGCAGTTTTTGTCTGGCTTAATCCTTCCTCAGATTTAAGGGCAGTGCATAGTTCCCACAAATTTGGATGTGTGGATGTTCGTGATGAGTGCAAAACGTTGTGGAACCCTTCTAAATAATGATTTGATAATGATAATAATAATGATGATGATAATTCCACCTTTGGTGAAATTTACCTGGTGGAATTTACCGGTCACCATTATCTAATGTATGTCCTTCCCATTTTTTTAAGACAGTAAGGTAATGTATATGAAGTGGATTTGGTTGCTATTCTAAACAGATCAAATTACCGTATAGAAGCTTTCTGTTAACTTGTCTGATTCATGTTGGAATCATTATCAAGTGTGATATCCAATTCTTGGCGTGTTAGTGACCTTTCCAAGTTTTCTAGAGCTTTTATTTTTTTAATTTTATCAATAGTGATTCCTATCTGTTCTGACATCATAACATTGTGAGTCATCTCCCACAATATAGTATAACCACACACACACACACACACACACACAGCAGCCACTGCCAAATTCGTCATTTAATGTCTGTTTTCCATAGGAACTGGAAAGCTGGAGAGCTACACTAGGCTCTAGTCATTTGTTTTGGCTTGGTTTCTACAGCTGGGTGCTGTTCCTAATGCCAACCACTTTACAGAGTGTACTGGATACCTTTCATATGCCATCATCACTGGCAATGACTGTGATTCACTTAGCTTGATGTGTCTTCTCAACAAGAAACCAAAAGTCTTGGTCACTTGTCATTGTCTCCATGAGGCTGAACAACCAAAGATCATATTTCACCACCTTTTCCCACATCTTCCTGGGTCTACCCCTTTCACAGGTTCCTTCTGCAATTAGAGATTGGCAGTTCTTTATGCAGCTGTCTTCACCCATATCAATCACATGACCATACCAATGCATTCTTGCACACTACAACTGATACCTCCTATACCCAATTTTTCTTTTAAAACACTTACACTCTGTTGCACATGCACACTGACATTGCACATCCCATAGAGCATATAGGCTTCATTTCTTTCAAGCCTTCACATGTCCTCTGCAGTCACAGCCCATGTTTCATTGCCATGTGGCATGGCTGTTCGTATATAAGGACAGGCACACTTGTTTGGTTAAGTAGTTTGATATTCCAACCACAAGCGTTCAGGTTCAGACCCACTACAGGGCACCTTGAGCAAGTGTCTTCTACTACAGCCCTGGGCTGACCAAACCCTTGTGAATGGATATGGTAGATGGAAACTGAAAGAAGCCTAGTGAGAATGATTAGCAGGGGCTTCAAAGAGGAAAATAATGGTGATTCACACACACACACACACACACTCCAATGTATGATGTGAGTAGAAGTGAGTGGGGACAGGAATTAGAAGTGTGGGTAGGGGTTGCAAGAGAATAAGAGATGGGTAGAGATAGAGAGGGGGTACAGGTAGGCAGTAAGTTGAAAAAATTGGTTGAGGTTTCTGAAGAGTGGATGTAGGACAAGGGATTGGAGATGATCCATGTCATGTGAGTTGGAGAAGGTAGAGGGATGCAAAAGAGAGCCTGGCAGGAGAGCAACAGGGTAGTAATGAAGATACAGCTGATGGGTGGAGGGAGAAAAAGGTGATACATAGTTGGGTAGGCTGTTTCTTTTAATTTTTACATTTTACGTGTTTCAGCCATTAGACTGCGACCGTGCTGGGGCACCACCTTCAAGAACTTTTTGTCAAACTTTGTTTTGTTTTGTAAAGCCTGGTACTTATTTTATCAATCCTTTTTTCCTGAACCACTAAGTTATGGGGACATAAACATACCAACACCAGTTGTCAAGCAGTGGTGAGGAACAAAAACACACACACACATGTATATGACAGGCTTCTTTTAGTTTCCATCTACCAAATCCACTCAAGGCTTTGGTTGGCCCAAGTCTATAATAGAAGACACTTGCCCAAGGTGGCATGCAGTGGGACTGAACCTGAAACCAAGAGGTTGGGATGCAAGCTCCTTACCACACAACCATGCCTGAATGCAAACATTTGATTACTGTAAACAAATCATCTGTGTGGTTATTCAGCAAAAAGTTTCAGAACCCACATATGTTGTCTAATGGCAGAAGAGTCCATTATGTATGTATGCATGTAATATCTGTTTGTTGTTGTTTCAGCCCCTGAGCCAAAACTATTGGTTGCCAGTCAACATTACATCATTAAAACTGATTTCTCTGGAAGAAATATTGAAATGGTTGTCAACGATTTAAACCACGTGATTGCCCTTGACTATGATTGGGTTGACCAGTACATATACTGGTCCCATATTTCTGCCAGCAACAGCAAAATTTTCAGAACTCAAATGAATTCCTCAAATGTTCAGGTATGATCTACTAAAGCTTGTTCTGTATATCTCCAAATTGAAGGATTCAATTCTTCATACACTTCTCTTTCTCTCTCCCATTTTATCTCCCTGTCCTTCCTTTTGTATCTCCTTTACCCTGTTTCTCTCCCTCATATATCTTCCTCTTTTCCCTCCATCTGTACCCTCCCCCATCTATATCTCTCTCTCTCTCTGCCATTCTATCTTCCTGCATCTTCCTCTGAATCCCCTTCTTAATCCCACTCTATCTCCCTACTCTTCCCTCTATATCCTCTTTTGCCTCCTTCATCTCTCTCTGTACCCCCTCTCTCCCCCTTTCTCTCTACTATGCCTATAGGCATCAACAATCAGACCTCCATTCCCAAGTCTAAAGGTTCATAGTTTTTCCTGTGAAAGATACAACAGGGGGTTTCCAGCCTGTTGCCTTCTGCCACTTCATTTACAGTTTCCTAGTTTTCTGCTCTTCTAACCTTACACTTCAGTCTCAGAACCTATTTAACCCCTTAGGCGCACAAACTGATTCATATGACATCAAGGTCTGTCCACACACAAGAGTGAACTTGTGGGACATATGCCTAGGGATCAGCCTTCCACTGAGTCTTGTATAGTTTAGCTACAGGACCATCTTCTGCTATTGACCTATAACTAAGGACTTGGTAATAGTAGTTAACTCACATTTAACTCCCCATAAAACTCCTGAACTCTCAAGTTGGAGCCTCACCATCAGATGCAGCTTATCCTTGACTGAGACGTTTGTACATTTACCTGGACATGCCTTCAGTGTGGTATCCTAGGGTCACTGAGTGTCCAGGTGACCCAGTCAAACTTGTTCTCACCTATGTGGCAAGACCCATCTAAATGCTTTCTCTGCAGGCTTTACATTGTTCTTGATGACTCTTCTAGTCACTCCTGTAGTGCCTAAGGTTCCATAGAAATTTGTTCTTTTTATTTGTGGAGTTTTTTTACCATTAGAATTTTAGTCTAATTATTTTCAGTTTGTGTGTCATCTGCATGTTTACCTAGGAGCACAAATTTTAAACCTTTTTTTTTGGCACCTGACATTGCATGCTAAAAAAAAAAATCAGTGATAATGATGTTAATATGTACTTGCAGTATTGTATTATTTTTTTTGTCACACATTTGAAAAGACTCTTGTACTTTGATTGTCTTCCAAAGGTTCTTCATGAAACTAACATAAAGGACCCTGATGGTATTGCAGTGGATTGGATAGGGCGTAATTTGTATTGGTGCGACCGTACAACACACACCATAGAAGTGTCTCAGTTGAATGGTAATCACCGGAAAGTACTTCTTCATAAAGGCCTGGACCATCCTCGTGCTATTGAAGTCTACCCTGCCAAGGGTTTGCTGTTCTATACCGACTGGGGCAGTTCCCCTCACATTGGACGAGTCAAGATGGATGGAACAAACCGTATAAAAATTATTGACCAAAATTTAATATGGCCAAATGCTCTGACCATTGACTATGTTACCAATAAGATTTTCTGGGCTGATGGGCGACTCAAATACATTGCTTTTGCAAATTTAGACGGTACCAACATAAAGAAAATAATCAAAGAGTACCTATCTCATGTTTTTGCCATAACTACTATTGAAGGCTTTATATTTTGGTCTGATTGGGGTACAGAAAATATTCATCGTGCCATGAAATTCTCTGGAGAAAACATCACCAACTTCTCTCATTTGCCCTCTCGACCCATGGACATTCAGGTGTTTCATCCTTTCCGACAACCTCAGTGTAAGTCAATGGCTTCCTTCTCATTATTTCATTTTATATAAAACAATGTGAATTAAATAAGCATTACACTTGACAAAATACTCTGAATGCTTATAGGTTTTAACATCAAGATTTTTTGTTTCAGTGGAAGAACCCAGCAAAAACCCTTGTTACAACAGCAGCTGTTCTCAGCTTTGCCTGCTTACTCCTGATTCACCACATGACATTGGACACACATGTACTTGTAGTGACGGATATTTGCTGGCAGGTGATAAAAAACAGTGCCTTCGAGAATGTGTAAGGTAAGGTTTCAATCTCTGATTCTCATGCTGTTAACCCCTCATCTCCTAGTGTAAAATTAACCATCTCAAAATTCATAGTCTTACAAGCTGTATGGTGACCTCACAAATGCTGGTGGCATGAAAAATAAGGCAGCCAGTACATGCTGTAAAGGGCATCCAGCTGTTGAAACTACACCAAAGCAGACATTGGAGCATGATGCAGTCCTTGGACATGTCAAACTGTCCAGCCCATGCCAGCATAGAACATGGGTTTTAAATGATGATGATGACCATCACCCCCACTACTCCTCCCTTCTCTGCCATTTCTATAATCATCATTCCCACAATCCACCCCTCCACTCTTTATTTTACTATGTTATTGTTTACTTCACTACCACCACCTCTCCTACACTCTGGCAAGAAAAATACTGATGCAATCAGCTTCCCCAAGTGTTGTTGTGTTGTTTAGCCCTTGGTCAGACTGATCCAGAAGGTTTATGTCCAAAGGCATTCCAGCTTCAACCATCCCATTTATTTTTCAGGTTTGGTTATCTAGGGCTACATTATTTATACTCTTTATGATTTGTGGGAAATTTGACTATTAGTAGTGATGGTAGTGGCAACAGTGCAGTATAATGGTCGGGGTGGCATTGTCGTTGTATAGTCCCAGCTCAACCTTGATCCAGCAGACATTATCAAAGACACTACAGCCATGATCACAGTCTTTTTTCTTTTAGGAATGAGGTTTTCTCTCTTACCTATTATTGGAGGTACAAGCACTTTCACACACATGTATATGCATAACAAGAACTTCTGCCTACCAAATTCAATCACAAGGCTTCAGTTGGCCCAAGGCTATAGCAGAAGATACTTGCTCAAGATGTCACACAGTGGAAGTGAACCTGAAACCATGTAATTGAGAAGCTTCCGAACCACACAGCCATGCCTGCGCTTACAAAATTGTGTGTGTGTGTGTGTTTGCAGCACTATTGTGTAGCAGGTTTTCTACAGCCAGATGCCCTTTCTGTTGCCAATCCCCACATGTTTCCAAGTGAGGTAAAGTGTTTAGGATTATGATAGCATGTTGCCGATCCTGTAAGGATACAAACCCCTCACTATTGTCTTCAGAATGGTAAAACACATTGGATAATATAGTGTTCAGAGCACTAATTCTTTACAAAAAAAGAAGACATGGGATGCTTACAGTTGGCACATTTTTTTGTTTGGTTAGCACTGAGTCTGGATCTGACAACAACACTAATGAAATTGTTAAACATTTCTCTTATAAATTAGAATATGATTTTGAATATAAATTTTTTTCTATCATAAGCACAAGGCTGGGAATGTGGCAGGAGGAAATGAATTAATCATATTGACATCAGTGCTTCACTGGTACTTATTTTATTGGCCTGGAAAGAACAAAAACAAAATCAATCTCAGTGGCATTTGAACTCAGAACATAAAGCCAGAAGAAATACAGCTACACATTCCATCTCGTGTACTAACCAATTCTGCCAGCTCACTACATTATCATCATCACCATCATCATTTTCATTATCATCATTTAATGTCTGTTTTCCATGCTGGCATGGGATGGACAGTTTGACAGGAGTTGGCCAGCTGAAGAAATGCCCAGGCTTCATGTCGATTTTCACATGGTTCCTACAACTGCATGCCCATCCTAACGTCAACCACTTTATAGACTGTACTGGGTGTGTTTTACATGGCACCAGCTTGCAAAGTTTGGATCGCTCAGCTGAAAAGAAATGTTGGGGACACTTAGAATATAAATTAGAATATAATTTGTCATAAATTAGAACTTACAATTTATTGTTTTTTATCAATGCTACCATTTCAGCCATGAAATCAGTTGTAAATCTGAACACCAGTGCATACCGTTCTGGTGGAAATGTGATGGACATGCAGATTGTGAAGATGGGTCTGATGAGTTGGATGACTGTAGTAAGTGACTCTCTTCTTTCTTCTTTGTCCCCAAATTCATTTTCTAGATACAGGCAGTGCCATATGCTTGCAGTCAGCTACAAAATCTTGTGAGATATTCTGATGTGTTGTATGATCTTTGCAAACAAAAAGAGGCTTGCAACTGTGCCTGGGCTGTTTTGTTGTTTAATACTCTAGGCTGGAAATTGGTGAAGATTGGTAATAGAAAGAGCAACCTGCCATAGAAAATCTGCCCTAATGAATTCCATGAAACCCATGCAAGCATAAAGAATTGGAAACTAAATTTTTTTTTCTACCTCTAAGTGGGGTAAGGGCAATGCCCTTGGCCCTTAAATTTTTAGGGTGTTTTAGGCAGGTGTGAGGAAGAGTGGAAATTGGCCTCAGAACAGAGACTTGACCTGAATTCTCCCACATGAAATCTTTTAACCCTTTAGCATTTAAACTAGCTGTATCTAGACCAGTTCTTCTTCTTGTTTTATGTTCAAATCAGCCAGATTTAACTTCTCAAACCCTACAATGTCATTCTAAAAATAATCAATTACATCAATATCTCAAAGCTACAATATAATGCATGATTACTTCAGAGAGTAAATAAATAAGCAATACACTGAGTAATCTGAATGCTAAAGGGTTAAAGCACCCAAGGACCAAATATTTGTGTTAAACCTGATGACAGATGTTAAGTCTACATGGGGATATATATGATTTATGTGTTTGATTAATGAGTAGAGACACATAAACTCCATCCAGACAGACAAATCTCTCTGGGTAAATAAAATTTCTAAAACTTCCTTTGATGTGAGCGTCTTCATTCAGTAATCTGAGTCTGAATGAGCCCAGTATCTGTTAGAAGCCTGTAAAACTTAGTCACATGGAACCAAATTAAAGTGTTTTAATAATAATGATAATAACAATGATAATCTTTTCTACTATATGCACAAGGCTTGAAATTTGGGGGGAGGGGATAGTGGATTACATCGAGCCCAGTTCTCATCTGGCACTTATTTTATCGACCCCAAAAGGATGAAAGGCAAAGTGGACCTCGGTGGAATTTGAACTCAGAACATAAAGATGGGCAAAATACTGCTAAGTGTTTTGCCTGGCATGCTAATAATGATTCTGCCAGCTCTCCACTTTAATAATAATAATAATATATGCAACAAGTTTTTCAGAGTTTTTGTCTACTAAATCTAGTCACAAGAATTTGGTTGGCTCAAGACCATAATAGGAAACAGTTGCTCATGGTGCCACACTAGGAATGAACCCGAAACCTCATGGTTGGAAAGCAAACTTCTTGACCACACACCTATGCCTGTGCCTCACAGACACACAATAGTCGTAATGGCTACATCTGGTACAGGCCAGAGATTTGCAAACCCATTGCCCTACATCTACTACAATACACATATAAGCATACGTGTGTGTGTATTCTTGTATAGATGTAAGATTGGATTGATGACTCACTGGAGGTCAGTGATCTCTTTGGTCATACCAACTGTAGCCATTATACCTTGTGGGTGTGCGGTCAAGAAGTTTGCTTCTCACCATATGGCTTCCAGTTCATTCTCATTGTGTGGCAACTTGAGCAACTGTTTCCTACTGTAACTCTGGGCCAAACAAATTCTTGTGATTAGATTTAGTAAACAGAAACTGAGGGAAACCCATTCCATATATATATATATGTATTATTATTATTATTATTATTATTATTTAAAACAGTTTGATTCAACTCCATGCAACTTAAAGTTTTGCAGGCTTCTAAGAGAAACCTGGCTCATTCAGGCTCAGATTACTAAATGGAGAAATACAGGAAGTTCAAGATGGCTACTGGAAAATGGATAA
>NC_069003.1:19049893-19061204 GCF_001194135.2 Octopus bimaculoides
TATATATATATATATATATATATATATATATATATATATATGTATATATATATATACCTTGGCATCATATGATTGTTGTAAATGTGCGTCACTGTCATAGCAGTGTCATTCAATTCCAATATTCTGCAAGAATATGTCTGTTCATGGTGAGGAAAGTGTTTGTTGCCTTACTTGGAAATAGGTGAGAGTTGACAACAGGAAAGGCATTAGAAAAAAATCTTCTTCAGTAAACTCTGTCCAGTACTTGCAAGCATAGAAAAATGAACATTAAAACATTGATATTAGTGTGTGTGTGTGTTTTTGAATGTATGTTTGTACTGTGGATATATTCAATACTTTAAAATCTAATTTTGTTGATTTTTTTTTCAGCTAATCATCCTTTCTACTGTAACCAATCTGGAATGTTCCAGTGCAAAAATGCCCAGGGCCCCGAGGACTGCATCTATCCTTTGATGTTTTGTGATGGTAACATTGACTGTCTCGATCAGTCAGATGAGTCTCTATGTGGTGAGTTATTGTCAATGTTGTTGTTGTTGTTTTATCAAGGTCCATGGATTGGCAGGATTAGTAGATCACCAGACTGCATTCTGAGTTTAAATTTCATTGAAATCAATAAAATAAAGTACCAGTAATTAGCAGTTCCAACTAATCTCCTCCCTCAAATCTACTGGTCTGGTACTTAAATCAGAAACAAATATTATTATTAAGGCGGCAAGCTGATAGAATCGTTTCCACACTGGGCAAAATATTTCGAGTTCAGATTCCACCAAGGTCAGCTTTTCCTTTACATCATTTCGGGATTAATAAAATAAGTACCAATTGAATACTGGGGTTGATGTAATCGACTTGCCACTCTCCCGAAATTACTGGCCTTGTGCCAAAATTTGAAGCCATTATTATTGTTATGTTTGGATAGCAAGCTGGGAGAATTGTTATCATGCCATGCCAAGCAAAATACTTTTAGCCTTATGTTCTGGGTAGCCCATCCCACTCAAATGCTCCTTGAATAAAGGTTGTTTAAGGATGTTGAATGAAACACCATGTTTCCAAAGGGGAATTATCCAAACTCAAAGAATTCTTTTCAACACATGACTATGATGCTCCCCCACTACTTCTGCTCATGATCAGAGATGCACATATCGTCAGCCACTAAAGGAGATGCTCAACTGGTTATGGTCAAACAACTGACAAGCAAATTTGTGGTATTGAGCAGAATATTTGCTGTAGCCCATCTTTTATGCCAAGGCAAAACAATGTACATGATAATACTTCCATTCAGTTAAGATCAGAAGCCATGAGAACCACTGCCTGTTACTGCATCAGGGCATTTATTATTATTATTATTATTATTATTATTATTATGATTCATATACACTCAACAGTTTGGACAGTTGGAAAAGAAAAGAATCCTAACATCGGGCTACAAGTATCCTTAGATGTCAAAAACCCTCCTAAGTATCCTGGCTGTTTTCTGTAGCTGTACTAAACTGGGTTTTATGTGTATTTCTTCTACCCATCTATTCAGATCTTTAGGGATAGTTCTCAATGCACTTATAACTACTGGGATACATTTTATCCACACTTTCCATAGTCTCTGTAATTCAATAGTTTGGTCTTGGTACTTTGCTATTTTTTCCTATACCTCACACATTAATTTTTTCATCATTTGCGACTGTAAAGTCAATTATTTGACACTTTCTATTCTCTTTATCTATTACTATCGAATCAGGCCTTCTAGCTTCTATTACTCTGTCAGTCTGAATGTTAAAGTCCCACATCTTGTATTTCTTACTTTCTAGTACTTTACTAGGTTCATGTTCATACCATTTATCAGTGTGTTCAAATCCTAGCTTTCTACATAGCTCCCAGTGGATTGCTCTCCCTAGATTGTCATGTCTTTTCTTGTGTTCTTTCTGTGCCAGCTTGCTACATTCATTTACTATATGAATAACACTTTCCACTTTTGATTTGCATAATCTACATTGGGAATCTACTTGATTTTTGTCTATCTTGGCCTTTATCCAATTAGTCCTTAATGCTTGATCGTGTGCAGCTACTAAAAACTTTCTGTCTTCCTCTTCAGCTTTCCTTTCTGCAGCCATAACCATGTTTCACTACTACTACTTGCTGAAACTATCTTTGGGAATCCACCATGCAATGCCTTTTCCTGCCAGTCAGATAATTTCTGTTCTTTTTTCTGGTTTTTAACTTCATTTGGTGTTTTGGTTTCTCTATGTCTTACTGTAACTAGCAGCTTTTAAAAAGACATTCTTTACTATTACCTACATAGGAATCTATATCTACTCTAGCTAACTCCACACAGTCTTCTACTGATATTAACCCTCTTCCACCTTCCTTGCTAGGTAGGGATAATCTTGCTACCCCTGCCCTTGGGTGGAGTCCTCCATTCATATTGAATTCCTTCTTAGTTCTTCTGTCTAACTTTGTTAATTCAGTTTTTGTCCCATCTACAAAAGCTGCTGAGTATCTAAGTAATGATACTGCCCAAGTATTTACAACCTTCACTAGATTCAGACCATTTAGCTTTGACTTCATTAGCTTCCTCACCCTTCTGTTGTACTCCTCAATTTTCGTTTTCATTTCTGTAGTTAGTACTCTTGTCAGATTCTAATACTCCTAGATACTTATAAATCTCTCCTCATTTCAATGATTTTAATGTCTGACCATCTGGTAATTGGATGCCTTCACCTGTCCCCTTCTCATAACTAATATTGCACACTGGACAGCTACACAGAAACTGGCAAGGCTAGGTCCCACACCAGATTCCAAAGTTTGTTTTGGCTTGGTTTCTACAACTCAATGCCCTTCCTAACACCAACCACTTTACAGGGTGTACCGGATAGTTTTGTGTGGCACCAGCACCCATACCAGTGCTTTTTACATGGCACCTTGGCTTAAGGCTTGGTCCTCCATCATCTCTTGTAAGGCTCAGCATTTTGAGATCAGCCTTCAATACTTTGTTCTTTGTCTTCCTGGGTCTCCCTCATCTACAAATTCCCTCCATTTTTTTTTTTTTTTTTTTTTTTTTACTGGTGACGGCAGTGGTAATGATGATGAATTACCTGTTGTTATTTGTCATTCTCCAATCTATTTCAGATTCCTACCAATGTCAAGCAAATCAGTTCAAGTGTTCTACAAGCCTGAAATGTATCCCAAAACACCTTGCCTGTGACAAAAAATTCCATTGTTTGTCTGGAGAGGATGAAAGGAACTGTAGTAAGTATTTAAAATATAAATTCATAATTTATTTTCTTTTTGTTATTTATTTCTCCCAAGGCAACAAACTGCCAGAATCATTGTCGAACCAGGCAAAAATGCTTAGCGGTATTTCATTTTTCTTTATGTTCTGAGTTCAGATTGTTGCTGGGATCAACTTTGCCTTTCCTCCTTTCAGGTTCACTGAAATAATTACCAGTCGAACACTGGGATCAATGTAATCGACTTACCTCCTCCCCCAAACTTGCTGGTCTTGTGCCATTATTTACTCTCTCTCTCACCTACCAAGGGACCTTTCATTAACTGCTTTTTCTAATCTTCTACAGAACATTGTCCATCTAGAATTTTCCATACTCATGGTTTTTACTTAACAGCCATCAGTTTGTAGCTTTTTAAGAGAAAAACATTACCCACCTCAATCTTGCTGCACTTATAGTGTCTTCTGAAAGCTACAGGCTTTGTACTCCATCCCCACTCTCCTTCAGACCAAATCATCCTTTCACTTTTCCTACATACCATTATCCATCCAAGCTAGAAGTATCTGACTAAATCTTAAAGTTGGGGCATTCACCAAATACCCCAACTTTTACACCTTTAGGTTTTTGTGTCAACCTCCAGACTTCATCATCATTGTTGCTGGACCAGTTTTCTTCAGTGGTTCTTGCTCAAAAGGTGCATCTGTTGTTTTGGTCATGTAACACTGTCTACACAATAAACTAACCTGCAATGCTGTTGTGCCAGAGCCCTTCATGGGATGATGTAAACAGCATGGTGGACAACAGATGGAAACCTAGATTAAAACAGTCAAGTTGCATCTCAAATTCATATCTAGTCCTCATTTTGTTGGTCAACACTGCTGGATTAAATTATAATGCTCTTTTGTAAGATTCTGTTCAGGTGAAACACCTCTACTGACCTAATTACTTCTTCTTGATTCCCTTTAATTGACATCGAATGTAAACCGAATGAATTCAAATGTTGGAACAACAACTGCATCCCAAGCGTGAATAGATGTGATGGTGATAACGATTGCCGTGACTTCTCCGATGAAATCAACTGCCACAATCATACATGTCCGGAGAATTTCTTTCAATGTAATATTTCCAAGAAATGCATCCAAAGTAATTGGGTATGTGATCTCCACCCAGACTGTGGTGAGAATGATAATACAGACGAGGTGGACTGTGGTAAGTATTTCACTGTCTCACTTTCTTAATAAGAACCTGTTGTTGTTGTTATTGTGGTGGTGGTTGTTGTTATGGTTGTTACTGAGGCATCTCCCCATCCCCCATTTTTTTAACCTATGACAATGTTTTTTTATCAGGCAACTAGGTTGCACTGACAGTAATTATCTTGGCTGAGATCAGCAATTAATGCACGACAACAGTTTGGTATATATGTACATCAACTGCTTTAAAGCATGCAATGTTTATTTATGTAAACTGTCATCACTGTGAGGACCGTAAATTCAACGAAACTGGCATAGCTTGATGTAACTGGAAATTCCATGAAGGACCAGAAGAATTTGCTGAATGTGTACGAACTTAATAGGAAGTTATAATGGAAATGCTGTTTTTATACTATTATGGTGATGAAGTCTCAAACTGAGTTGGAAATATTTACATGAAGAGTCTAACAAACCTATCAGATGCCTTGAAATTTGCATATTAATTCCGTGAGTGATTTTTATATCAACTGTACACAAACAGATACAAAACCGCAGCAGATAGGACTGTGTATATTTTCTTCATCTGATTGAAAGCAAGTACTCAGCGCACGTAAATTTACGTCAACTGATGTTATGGGGTTAGATGTTATTTTTATTATTTACTTTTTTCTTCTAAATTCTTCTCAGCTGAAACCTCTTGTGAAGCTGGACTTTTCTGGTGCCATGACAGAAACTGTATTTCCCAGAAGTGGGTCTGTGATGGTGAAGAAGACTGTACTAATGGAATAGATGAAACAGACTGTTGTAAGTTTCTCTCTCTCTCACTTTTTTTGTTGTTGTTACTTATCCTTCTTGATTGTATATGCACACCCCCATTTTTTTTTGATTTCATATTTGTCAAGTGTAGGTGAGTACTGGGGCAGAGTGGCTTTTTTTTCAGGCATTCAGTAGGCTGAGAACCCTTAAAGCTATAAGATAGTCAATGACTGATAAACATTTACCATTAAACACAGGCACACAGCTATGTATTGAGCTGGATTTATGTGTAGGGTAACATGAGCCATGACCTGGGTTTCCCCAAGCATTGGTCCCCTTCAACTCAGAGAAGTTTGGAGTTAAATAAAAAAGAACAAATATTTACAGCAATCAAATAATAATTTGTAATTTTTATTTTCTTTTATCTTTTACCTGTTTCAGTCGTTAGCCTTCAGCCATGTTGGTGCACTGCCTTGAAGAAGTTTTAGTCGAATATATTGGTCTCGGAACTTATATTTTTAAAGCTTGGTGCTTATTCTATTGGTCTCTTTAGCCAAACCACTAAGTTACAGGGACATAAACGCACCAGTACTTGTTGCTAAGCAATGGTGGGGAACAAACACAGAGCCAAAGACACACACACACACACATGTAAATATGTACATACATATATACATACATACATATGACGGTCTTCTTACAGTTTCTGTCTACAAAATCTACTCATAAGGCTTTGGTCAGCTGAGACTATTGTAGAAGACACTTGCCCAAGGTGATACACAGTGGGACTGAACCTGGAACCATGTGACTGGGAAGCAAACTTCTTACTGTTTAATCTTTTTCTAATCTAATGGAGTTGTTTTAGAATTATGGAGCCCTCTTTTGATTTATTTGTGCTGTTTTAGATTTAAAAACCCATTAAATTGTCCCTCAGATTCTACCAAGGCTCTTTTAAGTTTTGAGGCCCTCTTATCTTATGTTTTGAATTAAACAAGATCATAGAGGTGTCCATATAAGATTTTTGGAGGTCCACACAAGCAAAATAGTAAATTGGGTCCCTGGAGAAATGTTATTTTGGATGTATTTATTGCAAGAAACAGCTTGGTTTCTTTCTCCAACATTTTATATAGTTTGACCTTCACAAGTGAATGAGTGAATAACAAAATAGGGATCAAATGGCAATGGGTGTCCACCACAATAAGATAGTAATCAAAGGGGCTTATAGACAAACAATGGTTAAGAATCTGTGTTAAATGATGATGAAGAGGAGCAAGACAGTTTCCCAAACATGTCTAAGGAGGGCTGTAATCTGAAAAACTAACTCAGACCATGACAATTCTTCCAGCCTGTGCCAACAAGGAGAGGGCATAAAATGGTGATGGTGGTGGTAGTGGTTGTGATTGATTGATTAGTTGATTGACTGATTGATTGACAAACAAAATATAGTCAGTCATCAGTATTTTTTTTTTTTTTTTTTTCTGCCTAAAATGAAAGCCAATTTTTCCAATGTATAAATTTCTTCTGTCTGTCTGTCTCTCTTTCTAGTTAACAATTGTCCAAATAATCTCTTCCGATGCAACAATGGCAAGTGCATAAGTCAAAGTTTTGTGTGTGATGGTATATCACACTGCAACGACAGCAGTGATGAGGCTCAATGTACATCCCGTAAGTATATCCTCTCCTCATCTTATTCTTTGTCTCTTTCCTTGTCTTAAATCCTAAAGAGGTCAACTTTGCTTTTCCTTGTTTCAGGGTTTATAAAATAAAGTACCAGTCAAATACTGGGGTGGTGGGTTCAGTTTAATTGGTTAACCGCCACATCATTATTTAACGTTCATTTTCCATGCTGGCATGAGTTGGATGGTTTGAAAGGAACTAGTAAGACCAGGGTCCACACCAGACTCCATTGTCCGTTCTGGCATGGTTTCTACAGCTGGATGCCCTTCCTAATGCCAACTACTTTACAGAGTGTACTGGGTGTTTTTTATGTGGCACCAGCACCAGTGCTTTTAGCGTGGCACCAACATCTTAAAATTTCTGACATCATGCCAAAATTTTTAAATCTTGCAGACAAAATACTTGGTTACATTTCTTCTGGCTTTATGTTCTGAGTTAAAATTCTGTCAAAGTTGACTTTGCCTTTCATCCTTTCAGAGTTGATAAAATAAATACCATCTGAGCATTGAGGTTGATGGAATTGACTCACCCTCTCCCACTAAAAGCTTGCTGGCTTTTTGCTAAAATTGAATATTATTATTATATACTTCAGGTGGCATGTTAACAGAATCATTAATATATCAAACAAAATGTTTAGCAGTTATTTCTTCTGTTTCTTTTCATTCTGAGTCCAAATCTTGCCAAGGTCGACTTAGCTTTTTATCCTTTTGGGCTCAATGAAATAAAGTGCCAGTCAAGTATTGGAGTTGATGTAGTTGACTAGCCTCCATCCCCTCAATTTCAGGCCTCATACCTGTAGTAGAAAGGGTGGCAAGCAGTGATCCTGAAGTTGTGTCGCACAATATTTGTGACAGCATCAAATCATCTGAAGTTCTAGGATTTGTCAAACGCATGCACCAAGATTGGTTTGAGGAAAATGATTTTCAAATTAAACCTCACCTAGAAACTATGCACAAAAGATACAAGACACAGATCTCAGACAAAAACTCACCAATACTCAGATCTTTATATATCTCCCCCAAGAAAACAACACAGAAAAAACTGCATAGGATAAAAAGTTCTTGGTGGGCAAAAAAGCCAAAGAATTGGAACAGGCTGCTCACTCTCACAACTTGAGAGCATTGTATGACAATCTGAAAGGTGTATTTGGTCGGAAATAAAAAAGGGTGGTACAGAACTTATTCTTTCTAATGACAGACAAAACTCTTCAGTAGCAAAGATACCAGAGTATGGTTGCTTTGTCATTTTCTGAGCCCTTTTCTGGAATGTGCCTATATCATCTTTTTTCTATTGTCAGTCCATAGTGTTGGCATAGCTTCCAGTGTATATAAGTCTCCTTCTTCTTCTGTGTTTAGATTCCTGTGATACATTGTTCTCCTGCAATAACTCGGGCAGCTGCATTCCTAATGAGTGGGTCTGCGATGGCAATATAAACTGCGATAATGGATTTGATGAGCAACATTGTGGTAGGTGACTTTTTAAAAATTTTTATTGGGGGGGGGGTTGTTGTTTAGCCCTAGGTCAAGTACTGGGGTTGATGTAATCAACTAGCTCTTCCCATCAAAATTGCTAGCCGAGTGTTAAAATTTGAAACCATCATTATTACTCTGTGTGAATGCGAGTATTGATGGGTCACATAAAACAAAAACAAAACATTCATTGTCTCTTTATTCCAAGGTTGATTCTGTCTATTTCTCCTTAAGAGGTCAATAGGATATGTATTAGACTGATACCAGTACTAATCAACTAAAACCTTTGAAATTGGTGCCCTAGTATGGCCAGAGTCCAATGATGACTAGAAAATAATAATGATGAAATAATAATGATGAAATAATCCATAAATATTAAATTGTTTCTTTTTTTGTGTCAGAATGTTCTGATGACCATTGGAAATGTAATAATGGGCAATGTATTCCTGTGTCTTGGAAATGTGATGGCGCCAAAGACTGTGAAGATGGATCCGATGAAACATTAATTACATGTAGTAAGTGATTTCAAAATTAATAAAAAAAAGTTTATTATTATTATTCATGTTAACCTCTCATCTTTATGCCTAATGAAAGAGCTGCTTCAACCATAGAAAAAAACACAAAAAACCTGTTCAATTCTATCGCATGTCTTCAACCTTATAACTGACAAACTCTTACCATATCTCTTTAAAAGGTTATTAATGGCCAATTCTTATAGTCCTTAGTTTTGGGGGATTTTTTTTTTCCTTTCATGTTGAATTTATGGACAAACCCAGGAAGACATGGGATGAGGTGGTGAAATATGGAGGCGATGACAAGTAACTGAGACTTTTGACAATTTGCTGTGCTTGAGAGGGCATGTCAAGCTAAGCGAAATTGTAGTCATGGTCAGTGTTGGTGACACATGAAATGCAGCCATGCTGGTGATGTGTAAAAACCACCTGTGCCATTGACACATAAAGCACCCATGCCAATGACATGTAGAAGACACCCATGCTGATGACATCTAAAAACACCTGTGTTGGTCGCATGTAACAGTCACCCAGTACTCTCTAGGCAGTGATTGTCATGAGGAAGGGCGTCTAGCTGTAGAAACCAAACCAAAGCTGACTGGAGCTTGGTGCAGTTCTCCGGCTTACCAGTTCCAGTCAAACCATCTAACCCATGCCAGCATGGAAAATGGGCATTAAATGATGATGATGATGACCTCTTGACATTTGTCATCTGACTTCTTGACATTTGTCATCATTTGATTATTCTTAATCGCTTTAAAGCACAGACTGGGAGTATTTTATCTTGCCATCAGATCCTAGTCATTTCTCTGCTGTGCTGAATTCAATTCCTTCAACAGGGAAGCTATCTGTGATAGACATGTAATCCTTTTGATACTTGCCCATCTTAGACTAACCAACCCAGGTTCTATAATTTAAATTCCCTATTTTAAAGGTTTTAAGGTGGTCTAAATTGTTCCATCAAAATTTCATGTTAATTTATGTTTAATAATGACAATGATTTTTTACTAAATTCTTCATTATTTTCTAAACTGAAACAGCTACAGAAATATGGGAACAAAAAGATTAAATATTATATGATTTGATCTGTTTGTGTTCTGTAGTTTGCTTGAGATTGCACCCAAGTACCATCATTCAAACTTTGTTATAAAGTGATCTGATATAAACCAAGTTTAGAACATAATTTCATATTATGTTCTAAACTTCTGCTTAATGCTAAAGTTATTTTACTAAATTCTTCATTATTTTTTTAATTAATTAATTGAAGGAAGTCTTCTTTATGTATTAAAAAATAATTTATTTGTTACATTAATAGAAAAGCTGTTTATGCAATACAATTAATGGAAACATTTAGATGAAACGGCATAATATGACACGTACAAAAAGTATTTCTTAGAAATTCAACATTTGGGCTAATTTTTACATATCAAGTGCATATTCAGGTACTGTGGTATGTCTTCTTCAATCATTCCAGGTTGAATATGCAGCTGTGAAAATAGCTATTAGGAAAGTGTACACCATGTCCAAGACACTGAATATGGTGAGAGTGGAGAACATCATGGCAACTCTGATGTCTGTGACACTTTGCGAAATTGGCAACAAATTTGACTGTATTTATAGTCTGTGTTCACCGAAAGTCTAGACAAGCCACTAAACTATCACTTGAACAACAGTTGTTCATTGGATAACAATTGGATTTGCACACATGATCGAATTGTGATTTCTAAGTGGCAAAATGCAAGATAGCAGTGTAATTTCTAAAGAAATATGTTTATATGAGAATTAACCAATGCTGGTTGAGTTTCTCTCAATCTCTTAAAATACTAAAGAAACCAGAGATGCAGTTTAACTGTATCAGTCCTAATCTCATCATTATCAGCATCTTGGAAGGTATTTCTTACCAGTCTTGTGCCAGTTTTCTATTCTGGTGATACAGAAAGGAATTAGCTAAATGTGATGTTTTTTTCATATCTTCTTTCACTGCATTGTTACACCAAATCAGTAACAAATAAAAACGCTTCTACATAAACAGCATCTTTACACCATTTAAAGTATATTTTCTTGCTTTTTTGTTTTTTTCTCTTTTAGCTAACACCACTTGTCAACCTTCGGATTTCACTTGCTCTGATAACATTTGTATCCGGAACATTGCTGTATGTGACGGGGATGTTGATTGTCCTGATGGATCGGATGAAGTCGGCTGTAAGTTAGAATATTATCTTTTTACCTCATGTTTTGACTTGATTTATTTAGTTGCTTATGAAGTTAACCTCATCTGAGGGCTAGAACTGGACAGTGATGGGGGTTTGTCTAAATAAGGTTGTTATTAAATGGGCCAAATAACTGTTACGTGTAGGTAATTAATTAAATTGTGCAATAAATATTTTTAGTTTCTCAAAATGTGACACCACATGACCCAGTGGTCTCATGTACATAAAGTTGCAGGTTTAATTCCTGGACTGGAATTATAGTTTTGGTCAAAGCACTCTGTT
>NC_069003.1:19061736-19075544 GCF_001194135.2 Octopus bimaculoides
GCTGTAAGTTAGAATATTATCTTTTTACCTCATGTTTTGACTTGATTTATTTAGTTGCTTATGAAGTTAACCTCATCTGAGGGCTAGAACTGGACAGTGATGGGGGTTTGTCTAAATAAGGTTGTTATTAAATGGGCCAAATAACTGTTACGTGTAGGTAATTAATTAAATTGTGCAATAAATATTTTTAGTTTCTCAAAATGTGACACCACATGACCCAGTGGTCTCATGTACATAAAGTTGCAGGTTTAATTCCTGGACTGGAATTATAGTTTTGGTCAAAGCACTCTGTTTGGCATTGCCCAGATCACTCAGCTAAAAGCAACACATCTGCTGCAGAATAGTGCTATGTAGATTTTTCGTCTCTAAATCTTTCAAAAGTAATATATCAATGGTATTTTGATGGTTGCAGCACTCAAAGATGATGGGTTTTCTAACAGCTCATATAAGAAAGATAAGATGTCATCGTCATTATAAACTTGTGCCTGTGTGTATGTATGTGGTGAGTATGTGTGTGTGTGTGTATATATATATATATCTGTAAAAATATGTGATAATTATTCGGAAAGATGAAGGCAGGTGAAGGAACAACAAGCAGGTGTATTAGTCTAATGCTTGGGAAAAAAGGAAAAGTCTTTGACATTTTGGGCCTACACTCTTCAACAGAAAGGATAAAGAGGGAAAATAATGGAGAGAGAAAAACACACACACGTGTATTTTTTTTTTTTTATGCCTTTTAACCCTCCAACACGGAGTATAGGCCACTTATAATTGAATTCCATGTCGCATAATTTTTCACTTCTGTACTTATACTCTACCATGAATGTCCCCCTTTCTCTAGTTCCTATCGTGTTGATCTACGCCACAAGTTTTTAGGTCTACCCCTCTTTCTATATCCATCCGGATTCCACTGTAAAGCACTTTTCGCTGCATTTGGTGTGTCCTTTCTAATTGTGCTACCAATCCACTTCCACTTTTTCTTAAATATTTGCTCCCTAATCGAAACTTGATTCATTCTTTGCCCTAGCTCCATATTGCTTATGTGTTCGGGCCATCTAATTTTAAGTATACTATGCAAGCACCTGTTGATGAATGATTGTATTTGCTTATTTGACTTAACTGTTGTTCGCCATGTCTCAGCCCCATACAATAACACACATGTATATATATCATATATATATATAATATTGTAACATACATATATAATTAGGTGACAAGCTTTCACATGGAATCTGTTTACTAAATTCTATTCCCAAAACATTGGTCAACCTTATGCTGAGTTAAAAGATGCTCCCCAAAGTGTAACACTGGGATTACACCTGGAATGACACAGTGGTAAAGTAGTTTGTTTAGGCCACACAGCCATGTCTGCTCCTACCTAATCCAAAAACATTTTCATTAGCTAGAAACAGCAGTCAAATCTCCCCCAGCTCACACCCATTTTCTAAAATTAAAAAAAAATGATCACATTGGACAATATAGTTCTAAATACATTGTATCAAAAAGACAAAACAAACATTAGGATGGTCACATCTGGAATGATTTTGATCAGAGATCACCTTGATCGAGGCTGACCTAGAACTCTACAGCAGTCAATGCCATTACCACCACTACTAAACACTTAACAAAATCAAACTAATGAGGTAGTGACCCTCAGTATAGTTGCCCACTTTGCTAAAAATAGCAGTTGCTCCTGGGCCATATTCTATCATCTTAACACTTTACCTATCCAAAGCATTTTCATAAGTCTGTCCTAAATGTCCATGCTTGTTTTCAAACTTTTAATCATCCCTTCTTTCACATGTTTTGAGTAATATAAAGCTTCCCTTTCATAAGTCCCAAGTTACTCTGATGGTTTGAAAAATATTGGGAATGTGTATCATATGTGATACACAGGACAAGCAAAGAGATAATAGAAATAAAAGGAATGCAGTGGATAATGTAGTTCTAAATACATGAAAGTGAAAATTAAGAGAATATTAGACGTCATTGTAAGGTCTTTATTTATTAGCTGTGCTTGATGAGAGCTGATCTGGAGCTAAGCATCACTGTTTAACCTTTTAGCATCTAAACCAGCCATATCCAGCTGAAATATTCTACCCGATTTATGTTCAAACCAGCCAGATCCAGCCACTCACACCTACCCTACAATGTCATTCTAAAAATAAACAAGCACATCATTGAAATGTTTAAGCTATAAGAAAATGTATGATGAATTCAAAATAATGTAAATAAATATAAGTATGACATTTGACAATAATCTGAAAAATTAATTGCATTAAAAAATATATGGTCTGTGTTTTTAAAAAGATATTTTAAAATTATTTACTTTTCTTGTTTTGCTTCTCTCTCATTTCTTGTACAGGTAATAAAGTGACACCACATTACAACTGTAAGATTACAGACTTTAAATGTATCAAGAGTTCTGGCTGTATTCCTATGGCACACATCTGTAACAAAGTCAAAGACTGCCTTGATGGTTCCGATGAGCTTGAAAGTATTTGCTGTAGGTGTCTGGGATTTTTTTTTTTTTTTTGTTCCTTAATTCTTTGGTCTTGACTTGATGTAGCTAAGAGGTTGTTTGAAAAATTATTGTTTTAATTTAAATATTAGAAAGCATAACTGTGAGAGAAATATAACTATGTTAGTACATTCTTTCTATGTTTTTGTTGTGTGAAAAAAAGTGGTGGAGAGTCTTCCAACAGACTGTTTCACAGTTTGTTAATTGCTCTTCAGAGATATATGCCCTGTTTCCTTCCTTAATTATTCACTCATTTGTCTAATCCATGCTTAGCATGGATTAGACAAACTTATATTATTGAGGCAGTGCTTTTCCGTTTTGACAGCCAAATGCCCTTCCTGTTGCTAACCCTTACCTGTTTTTCAAGTAAAGCATCTCATATTCTTCACATCTTCAAAAGTACAGAGCCAACAGATCTGTTGACATGAAATCATTGCTGGTTTCACTGATTGTGCTTCATATTAAGCACTCAGGATGTAAACATTGGCACACCCACATAACAGGCCCCTTTCTCCTACATTCACTCACAAGTCATTGGTGGACCCAGGGCTGTACCTTAAACCCCATGCCTGTGAAGTGAACTTCTTAATCAAAGCAGTCATACATTCTACAATTTATTTTATTTCTTTTATTTTTTAATTTTTATTTGTTTCGGTTATTAAATTGTGGCCATTTCTGAGCCACCACCTTGGAGAATTATTTATTTTTATTTTAAACCTAGTACTTATTCTATCAGTCTCTTTTGCCAAACCATTAAGTTACAGGGATGTAAACAGACCAACAGTGGTTCGGGACAAATACGCATGCACGACAGGTTTCTTTCAGTTTCTGTCTACCAAATCTGCTCACAAGACTTTGGTCAGCTTGAGGATATATATAGTAGAAGACATTTGCCCAAGGTGCTATTTGGGAAGCACTTCCCTGAGAACTACATTAAAGCTATGCCCCACCACTTGCACATTAATTTCACGAGCAGGCTGTCCTGTTGATCATATTAACTGGGACACTTGTCAGCATAACCAATAGAGAGCCAAGATATCTTTATAAGAAATCAGTATTATGTCAGTTGTTTCTTTCTTTATTTTTATTGCTCTCTGTTTTGTATTTTTATTATTATTTTTCCTCCCTCAGCTACTGCAGAAAGTTGTTCCATATCCAATACCTGTGCCCAGATATGTGAGAAATACTCCGTTGGCTTCAAATGCAGTTGTAACCCTGGGACTAAACTTGCCAATGATGGTGTCTCTTGCATAGGTATGTGAAATAAATTCCGTTTTTTAAATACTGTCTTCATTTTAAAGCATTGCCTTTTTTTGTTGTCCATCCACCAACACCCCATTCTCCCACTGTTAACTGTAATTACTTGGCTGCCTTCACTTGTAAGCAAATATGACCCTTGTAGCTTGTATAATGCTTTTGATAATTGGTTAAATTACCTATTTAGCCACAAGTAAACCTTTCTTGGCCCTCTCACACTTGATCCAGAGCAACAGCAAAAGATGTGACAGCTGGAGAGAGAGAGACACACACACACAGACACACAGAAAGTAGGAAGCAGCAGCACTTGGCTGCTACACATTTTCAACTGAGCAGGCAGGAGAAATGTGAAATGATGTACCTTGCTCAAGAACACACTGTGCTGCTCAGTCCGGGAGCCGATTACCCTATCCCAATGGTTCTCAACCAGGGTCCCTATAAGATTTTGTTATCTGCAATAAATTGGTTATACTTCTACAATGCACAAAATATTTTAACAATTTTTTAATACAATTCCTAATAATATTTGATTATAAAAAATATGAATTTTTAAACATCAAATGGCTTTGAAGACCCATCTGAGTAAAATAGGAATCAAAGGAGGTCCACGGTTGAGAAACACTGCCCTTGAAAAACACTTGGCCGTTTGATAAGGGCAAATGAAAAACTGAAATGCTGAAAATCATTCTGCTGGATAATTCTTCCTCCTCCCTTGTAACTGTTGCATTTGTTGTTGCTATCAAGTTGAATTCCTCCCTCTCCACTATTATCTAATGAATTGAGGCCCTCCACCAACCTTAGTTGCTCCAAATTTAGACATCCTAATTGGCTCCAGTTTCTACCATCATATCACAAGTCAGGCTCTCCACAACCAAGTTTCCCCACACATTGATAATCCTTTTAGGGTCCCCACTGCTGCTATCATTTAATAACAGTGAGTCTCAAACTTATTTTGTCAAGGAACTCTTTATATGATTTTCAAGAACTAGAACTCACACCTGCATAATAGTCACACACATCCCAGCCACCTTAGTTTTAATAAGACATTAGATTTGGCAAAAGTTGTTTTAAGGAGAGAATTTATTCAGATTTTAAAAACAACAATGTATAATGATTTTTTATGTCATTTTATGGTATAAAATAAATCTTGATTAAAAGTCCCTTGTAGGACCCCAAAATATTTTCATGGAACCCACTTTGAGAAACACTGATCAGAAGTGCTCAGGAAATCTTCCAGTTATACTTGCCTGACATGGAAACATTATCTTCAGTGAGTTCCATTAAATGGATTAAAAGACACCAAATTGACATATGCCAACATGAAATCAGTGTCTTCAGTACCCTTATCACCCTCCACCTCCATCACCTATTTCCATTGACAGCTTCATTTTGACTTCTTATTTCAATTTCAGATGTAAATGAATGTCAACTGTATGGCTATTGTCCACAACTCTGCACCAACTTTTACGGTGGTTATAACTGTTCGTGTGAGAAAAACTTTGTTCCAACGTATGAAAACCACCGGTTTGAATGCAAAGCCAATGGTAAGAGTTTATTGCATGATCCTTTAACATTCAGATAACTCTGTCAAATGTAATTCTTATTTAATCTCTTTGTTTTCAGTTGATCATATATTATCTTATCGCCTCAATATTTCAATCATGTGATTGTTTATCTTTAGAGTGACATGATAGGGTAGGTGTGAGAACCAGATCTCACTTGTTTGAATATAGAACAGGTAGAATATTTGGGCCGGATATGGCCAGTTTGAATGCTGAAGGGTTAAGCTTTTTAATAACCAACCTGTCCAAGACTGCTCTGGATCTATGGATAAAGTAATCTAATTTAAAACCTTAACAAAGTTATTTTACCAAATTCTTCATTATTTTCAAAATGAATTGCAACAAAGACACTGTGTATTTCTTCAGAAATACAGTAACAAAATGCTGATAGTCTGTGTGATCTGTAACTCATCTGAGATCACTCCTGGTTCTATTACATAAAATTTCAAGTTAATTTATGTTCAAAACCCCAGCTTAATAATGACAAAGTAATCTTACTAAATTCTTCGTGATTTTCAAAATTAATTGAAACAAGGGCAGTGTGTTTTAATAGAAATATGGTAACAATAGGATTAACTCTTTTTATAACCGTATTTTTTGATGTGTTTGTTAATTAACTTTGAAAGTAATCTTGAAAGTAAAACATTTAATTATGCACTTTTACATTGTTTAAATCCCATGAAGTTTCCTTTTTATTGTTTGGGGCAAGGGTCAATAAAATAAGTACCCATTAAGTACAGAAGATAATTATAAGATTACGGTGTTTTTTTTTCTATTTTATCCATTCACCCTTAATGAAGAAATATTTTTTTAAGTCATAGCCAGTGCTGTTGATACATGAAAGGCATCCATGCCAGTGAAATGTTAACAGCACCCATGCCGGTGACACATGAACAGTATCCATTCTGGTGACACATTAAAGGCACCCATTCTGGTGACATGCAAAAGACACCCAGTACACTCTGTGGAGTGGTTAGCATTAGAAAGGAATTTCAGGCATAGAAACCAAGCCAAAACAGACTGCAGCTCTCTGGCTTACCAGTCCCAGTCAAACCATCTAACCCATGCCAGCATGGAAAATAGGCAGTAAATGATGATGATGATATATATTTACACCATACAGTTTGATCACCCTCCAGTCATCATTAGTCATCTTTTCCCTGTATATGTACAAAGTACCTGACAAGGTTTGACCTAGGAATTATAAGCATTTTTCTCAACCAAAGATAACAAGCACTCTTATCCTACTAGGTTACACCTTTTAACAGGAGGTTGAAAAAGAGAACACTCACAAGGGAGTATGACCTGGTGACATGTACCATGCTTTTGGTAAGTGTTTCAGGAGTGCTGGTCCCACATGAAAAGTACTGATGATGGAACCACATGAAAAGCACCCAGTACACTCTGTAAAATAGTTGGTGTTAGGAAGGGCATCCAGCTGTAGAAATCAAGCCAAAACAAACTATGAAACCTGGTGTGGCCCCTGACCTTACCAGTTCCTGTCAAGCCATTCAATACATGCCAGCATGGAAAATGGATGTAAAATGCTAATAATGATGTGTCTATATAGTTGTGAGTAGACATAGACACCTTCTCAACCCTCCCATCCTTGACTCAGCAGAACATTAAAAACGTGACAACTGGAGTGTGAGATGGAATGGGTTGCACCAGTACTCAGCTGGTATTCATTTTCAGTTGAGTATACTGGTACTGTGTGAAATGAAGTGTTTTACTCAAGGACACAGCACGCTGCCCAGGATAGGGATTGAACCTACAATTTTATGATTGTAGGCTGCATGCATTCACAAAGAAGAGGATAATAGACTGAATAAAATTATTTAAATGTATCATAAACTTTTAGTAACAGTCAGATATTATAGCAATCAGGAATAACACAATAAGTAGGTGATAATTAGAGATTAAACCAAATGAAATGTGGAAGACACTTGGACAAGACACCATGCAGTGACATTAAACCCAAAACCACATGTTTAGGAAGCATACCTCTTTACAATTCAGCTATGTCTGTGTCTGTTGCTTAATAACATTTTCTTCTAACACAATCTTACTTGGTAACAATTCAAAATAGCCTTCAAATATGAAAACAAAAATCCTCCAGGTGATCTTATCTGTAACAATGTAATGATTACCTTAATCTGATTTTTAATTTAATTCCTTCTCTTGTCCTTGTAGGCGAAGATGCTTTCTTATTGATAGCTGAAGAGAACACCCTTCATGTCAGTAGCCCATCGAGGGACATTGAGAAACTCAGAGTTTGGACAGTCAGTAACTGCTTTTAACTTTTATTTCTTTCCATTTTTTTTTAATGTATTCATTGTTCAGTTTTTCTTAAAAACATTTTGACCTTCTTGTTTCCAGCATTTTGGTGGCCATGTAATTAAGGGTATTCGGCTCATGATTGTAAGGCCAGGAGTTTGATAGGCCAAAGCACATAGTGTCCTTCAGCAAGACACTGTATTTAACATGGCTCCAGTTCACTCAGATGGCAAAAATGAGTTGTACTTGTAATTCAAAGGGCCATCCTTGTCACGTTCTATGTCATGCTGATTCTCTCTGAGAACCATGTATCTATGGAGTGCTCAGCCACTTGTACATTAATTTCACAAGCAAACTGTTCCATTGATTTGAGCAACTAGAAACCTTATCATCATAACTGACAAAGAATTTGTCTCTTTGAAGTTCCTGTCAGTAAGATTGATGAATTCTTTAGAGCAGCATTTGCCAACAAAGATTCCTCAAGATGTTGTTGGAGGTTCTGTAAAATAATAGAAAGAAATAGATACAGTGTATGTAATTGAAACAGCATTAAATTAGAAGTCTTCAGTGTACTGTACTTAAGGTATATACACCATTAAAAGGCATGATGCTTGACATTTGTCTGAGAGAAAATCTCTTCAAAGACATGTTGTGTTACAAACCCTATATATATATGTGTGTGTGCATACACACACACATAAATATTGGAGCAAGGCAAACATCATTTCAACAGTGACCCCTAAGAACACCAGATGCATTTTGGTCTTTTCAGGCCTTGTTATTCATGTATACCTGTTTGTCACATGTCTGAATGAAGTTTGTTTCCTCTGATCTACAAGGAACAGATAAATAATTATACATTCACTGATGTTGCAAAAAGTTTGCTGGACTTTATAAACTTGGTGAATGCAATTAAAACAAAATTAAATTAAAATAACCATCTGCAAAAAATTTCAAGAAATGAACAAGGAAAGCAAAAGGAAAGTCCCTTCAGCTAAATGGGTGGAGTATTTGAAAGATGGGGAGGGGTGGTTTTCTACTGGGTATTGCAGAGTTAAAGTTTGATAGAAAGGCAAGCACAGATGCCTTGCTATAGTGAAGATACATGGCTACCCTGTATTATATAAAGGTAGGTGGGAATACACAATGGATTTCTGTGAAATTTCTAACTACTAGTTGCAGCTAAGTTATGAGTCAATTATTGTTCACGTTTGTGCTTTTTTATTTTTTATTCAGGAGAGAAAGGCAGTACTAAGGACCTCTTACAGAGCCTTCAATGCTAGTAAGAAGGGAGGATAGGTGCAGGCTGTGTGGTAAGAAGCTTGCTTCCCAACAACATGGTTGCGGGTTTAGTCCCCACTGCATGACACTTTGGGCAAGTGTCTTCTACTATAGCCTTGGGCCGACTAAATCCTTGTGAGTGGATTTGGTAGACAAATTGAAAGAAGCCTATTGTGTGTGTGTGTCTTTGTGTCTGTATTTGTCCCCTACCACTGCTTGACAACCAGTGTTGGTGTTTACATTCCTGTAACTTAGCAGTTCAGCAGTTCTGTAAAGGCCCACTTTTGCTTTTTATTCCATTTATCCATGCATATCATATATATTGTATGATATCTTATATATGAAAATATCCTCATATATCCTTCCTCTCTCATTTTCATCACTGACAATGTTTATGCAAGTAAAATTTAAACAGATCCCAACACAAATAACTCTCTAAAACTAGTCCCCCCCCCCCAATCTTTTTTGTATCCTGGACCAGGTGATATGCATGTACAAAACTCAATAAAGTGCATTATATGTAATTTAGTTATTCCATATATATCTATCTGTTGGTGCACCATGATATCTCCATCCCCACTGCCTTCTCACTAGTATTCGAGGCTCTGTAAAAGGTCCTTAATACTGCTCAAAGAACAAATGTGAACAGTAATTGACTCATAATGTACCTGCAACTAATAAAGCAGTTGTTGTTGTTTGTATTTTACACCTGTTTTTCAATGCTGGCATGGGTTAGATGTGTGCATATTCTTCAGACATTGCTTCACAACTGGAAAAGACTTCCTGGCTCTAACTTTTACCTGTTTTACAATTAATGGATGTTTTTTTTTAATTATTTTTATTACATCTTTCAAAGCACTGAGCTAGTGACTGGTTTGTTGACAAGGAATGTGAAAACAAATATCACTGTTTAAGTCAGCATATAATGTAAATATATGCACACATATATATTATCAGTCTGTACGTTAGGTATAAAAGCACACTCAGTATAAGAAATAAAGTAGGCATATTTTTTTATATTCACGTGATCACGTGACCGACCAGATTATCAGATGTTGTTCCACATCGTTGGTCACAATGTGCTTTGCATCATTTTAGTTGTCAATGCCACCCAACTGGCTAGGCAAGCAGGCCAACATTCTTCCCAAAAGGAAAGAATCATGTGGTTTCAAGTTCAGTCTATGGTATGACACCTACTGTAAGCCTTTAACCAACCAATGTCTTGTAGGTGAATTTGATAGATGGAAACTGCATGGAAGCCCATTATATATATATATTTATTATGTGTGTGTACATATAAATTTGTGTGTATTTGTTTGTCTCTCCCTCCCCCACTGCTTGACAACCAGACTTATAAATAGATATTAGGGTTTATTTGTTTGACTAAACTCTTCAAGAAAGTACCCCAGCATGGCCACAGTTCAATGACTGAAACTAATAAAAAGAAAGATACACATGCATACCTAGACACAAATAAACTTCATAAATCACATTATAATTTGTCAAATAAATACCCAAATAAATAAACCAACATTTTCTGTCAAATGGATGAACGTCATGGCTTGTTTCATTTTCTGTTTCTGTTTTTCCCTTCAAAAACTTTGACAAATTCCATTCAATCGAATATTTACACTGAAACTATTCTGCTTATTCTTATATTTGTTTATTTTCCAGCACAAAAAAGGAGAGAAAATTTCCAGTATTCAACTCGACATCGATGCAAATGTCGTTTTCATGTTGCTGAATGGCCAGATTACGAAAATGAGTCTTCCTGTTGTTAACATCCAGAAAAGAGATACTCACCAGTTAAACGCACATGTGAGTTTGCTGCTCAATAAATGTCTAACGATATCAATTAACTCCTAAACTCATATTTGACATCATAAAGCACCAGTCAGAGACAGCAAAGAGTGAAGCCAACAGACTCTATGGCATGACTAAGTCCTTTAGCATTTAGACTACTTTGTCGAATGTGATGTTTATTTATTCACATTGTTTTGAGTTAACCCTTTAGCATTTACAGTATTTTGTCAAATGAAATTGTTTTTTTATTCACATTATTTTGAATTAATCATGATGATATTGTAGGATTTGTGTGAGAGGCCAGATCTGGCCAGTTTGAACATAAAACAGATGGAATACTTTGGCTGGATATGGCCGGTTTAAATGCTAAAAGGATAATCTTGCCCAAGAAAAGGCTATCAAATAGTTGTTTGTTACTTTATTAATTTTTTTACATGTAGACTTATTTTGTCAGTAGATGTTGAAATAACAATAATTTGCAATTATCATCATTGTTTAAACATCCATGTTCTAAGCTGGCTTAGGTTGGATGGTTTGACAAAATCTGATAGGTCCGGGACTGCTTTGTGCTCTAGTGTCTTGTTCTGATGCCCTTCCTAACACCAACAACTTTCAAGCAGGTACCAACTGCGTTTTTGTGCTACCAGAACTAGTGAGGTCACCATACAGCTTGCAAGACTATGAACTAGAAGGGCTTTATACTAGGAAATGAAAGGTTGAAGTACAAGAGAAGAGGTCACATTTTCAATAAAAGCAGGAATATATATTGGTATTGTATTATATCACTATGTTGCAGTAATATATCAAATCGCATCCTGAAAATTTCCACTTTCGCTATCAAAATACTGTTCCTCATTGGACAAAAATTCAAAATCCTCTATATATTCATCCAAATACAACTCAGTGTTATTTTCTTTTTTTTTTCCTTCTTTCTTTTATATTTTGCAAGTTTTTAGTATAAATCCTTCTAAGTTGTAACTGTTGCTTGTTGAAGCCATATCAGTAGCTACAAAAACAAAATGGATTTCCATTTCAAATGTTAAAAAGAAAAGAAAATGTTTTTAGCATTTATAATCTTATTTAGACTGAAATTGCTTTATCTCGCATTTGAAAGAGTTTGATGATGATGTTTATTATCTAGTTTGTGAAATGACATCATTGTGTAAGCCTCATAGACTGGATCTAGCTGGTTTGAACATAGAACAGAATATTTGGAAATAATTGGTTTAAATCCTAAAGGATTAAACTACATATCTAGAAATTGGTACTTTTTATGTCAAAAAGAGTCTATTTATATGCTCTATAAAATTAGTGTGTTATAGAGGGCACTAGCAATACAGACAAAACATTAAATATCTAACGGTGGCAAAAATAATGAAATATCTTAGTCTTTCACCCTTTATTACACATTCCTCTCATCATTCATGCTTCTCACTCTGTGAAGAGACCAGTGAACAGACACACCTCATACTCTCACAGTGAGAGGGCGCTTTAATGTATGTCTCATTCTTTCTCTTATTCGCTCTCTCTTTCTCTCTCACATACTAGGATGTTAAACCTGTTACCTTGAAATTCTACAGACCAGTTGAACCAGTTGATCTTGCCATAGACTGGGTTGATAAACACATCTACTGGACTGACCATGCTGTTCGAGGGATCCGCATGGCTGATTATAATGGTACCTACATGCATACCTTTACCAGAAGCAGATACTTGAGTCCTTATGCCATTGCTGTTGATCCAATACACAAGTAAGTCACCCATTTCTGATTTTTTTTTTTTCTAATGGTTAATTATTTATTTATTTTAGATTAACTTGATGGACGGCTTTCTATTTTTCTTTCTTCTTGCTTTTAGGAAAATATTTTGGACTAACCATGACCATTTTCCTCAGATTGAAAGTTGTGACTTGGATGGACATAATCGTAAAGTTTTGGTTTACAAGAATATTAAGCGGCCTTCAGGTCTGGCTTTAGACATTCCCAACCGCCGACTCTACTGGGCTGACATAGCAACTAAGACAATTGGAACCGTGGACATTGATGGTAATGATCAACAGCAAGTTGCTAAATTCATTCAAGGTAAAATGACCGTTTTTTTTTTTTGTGGGTGGGGGTGTATTATCCTGTCTTTATTTTATGTTATTAAATTGGTGTTTGGGACAGAAATGAACTTAGTTTTAGAAATGATTAAATAAGATTACTTTAAAATGAGAGGTTTTTGCACCCCAGAATTACAGGTGGTTGTCTCAAGTGGATTGGTATCAAAAAAGTTAAATTAAATAAAATAATTGAGTGTTATCAGGTAAGTTATAATGAGTTTATCAAATAAAGGCTTTCTTTGGAGAATGCTATTGCATTTAAGGTTGCATTGAGTAAGTAGGGTTTGGCTCAATGTTATCCTAAACCCTTTAAATTTCTTTCTGGTCAAGATGTATTATGACTCACTTCTTTCATATTACATTTTGTAAACAATTTAGTCATCATTATTTTAACAGATTTCCAGTGAATCTCCAACTGGTTCACTGCATTTAAAATGATTAAAAATAACACAGTAACATTGGTACCAATCCAGTAGAACAATTACCATCAGGTATTTTTGTTCAAAAGTACCAGTTGTATCAGTTTTGTCATCATCACTGCTAGCTCTCTGCCATCATCACTGCCATATGCCAGCTCCCTGGACCTCCCTCTGTGGTCATCATGTCTTCGCAATCTCAGAAGGTCTCCAAATGCCATGTGCATTATCCCTTCCAAACCCAACAAGAAAAAAAAAAGTTGCAGTCTTGTACATTTACTTAGTGATTCATTCATCTTTATTATGACAAGTAGAGTGAAGAATATATTTCGCTAATGAGATCAGAACAAGTTTGAAACATTTACAGTTAGTAATATCAGTGTTTGCCAGGAAATTAGAGACATTTAACAGCTTATCAAATATTTTGGATTTAATTTTTACTTCATGTTATTTTTAATTAATTTTTGTTTTGTTTTTATTAATGCTCCAAGAGAAATATAACTTTTGTTGCTGACAGTTATGCAAGGACTTACTCTTCCTCGTACCATATACAAACATATATATGTATATATATCTATATATATATATAT
>NC_069003.1:19076162-19076588 GCF_001194135.2 Octopus bimaculoides
ATATATATATAGGCATGGCTGTGTGATAAGAAGCTTGCTTCCCAACCACATGGCTTCTGGTTCAGTCCCACTGTGTGGCACCTTGGGCAAGTGTCTTCTACAATAGCCTCGGGCCGACCAAAGCCTTGTGAGTGGATTTGGTAGACAGAAACTGAAAGAAGCCCATCATATACATCTATAATATAAACTCTGTTCTGTCTGTGTGTGTGTAAAAGATTATAATGGCTGTATTTTTCAACTGATTTTCTCCAAACTGGGAACATACATTACTTATGCTTGAGGGATGGTTTTAGACATAAAATTCCACACATAATGAGTAATGGGGTCCCTGGGGGCAGAAAACACCCATTCCTGGGTAACATGGAGAAGAGAGGTATCTCTTTGTGAAGTAACCTTCAGGAATTGTCTCCCTTATATCCATTGGTC
>NC_069003.1:19076598-19107941 GCF_001194135.2 Octopus bimaculoides
TATATATATATATATATATATATGTATCCGTTTATATCTTATCTGTCTAACTAGCTAGCTCTCTCTCTTCCCCTCTCCCTATATCTCAATCACTCTCTATTGTTTCCATATTCATTTTTCAGATGCTATTGTTTTCATTTTAAGTTCAATTGCTATTGTTTTCACTCTAAGTTTTCAATCACTATTTACAGACAGCGACAAATTACTGACAGAAAGAAGTTCACAATTACTGATGAAAGTAATTTCATACATAATTTACTGACAAAAGTAACTTCTTAAATTTCACTTCAATCCATATGCTTTGTTAAATTTGCCTACAAATTTCTCATTTACTTTTGGAACATTTTGTGTTTTTTTGTTGTTGACGGAATTACTGATCACTTAAATCCGCACACTTTGTTAATTTCCCTAAAAAAATTTTATTTACTCTTACAACGGTTTTGTGTTTTTCTGTTGTTAACAGCATTTTTCTGGTTCCTTCAATACTGGCTCTTTGGTTCTCTGACAAATTTCACTTCAACCCGTACAATTCTTTATTTTTTCATAAAAATTTCTTATTTACTTTCTCCTGTCGTATTAAGAAATATAATTTCCATTACCCAGTTATTTTCATTGTTTACTATCTTCTGCACCCATGTATTGCTATATACATATATAACCATACCTAGAAGGAAAGTGTCAAATTTGTCTACAATGTCGAGGTCAGCCAAACAAATGTCTCTGTCCAAGGAAAGAGAGACAGCTGCAGAAAGAGAAGCATACCAAGAAATGAACAGACTGTGCACACCAAAATCAGCCTTTCATTGTTTATAATCTGTACCTGTTTTTTTGGTTACGAAATAAGCTACACAAAACGTGTTTTTGAATTATGTGTATTTACTTTATATTCATATATGAATTGAAAACTTTCTTTTAACATTTCAGTTAATGTCTATGTTCCACTTTTAATTCCAGTTGCTGGTGGACCTTACAAACTTGATGTATTCGAAAATCACATTTATGTTGTGATGAGTAAGAATCTAAATGTCATAAAAATGGACAAGTTTTCAACAGGCAACCCAAAGACTGTTCTACGTAAAGACATGATGTTTATTGGAGATATTAAAGTTGTCCAACAATTCAAACAAAGAGTTGGTGAGTTATAGTTATTATTGGTGTTGTTATTGATGTTTTTGTTGTTTCACCCCAGGTCAGAGTTGATTGGTGCAGACCCATGACCAAAGCCATTTCAGCTGTCACATCACCAATACTTCATATTGTTCTAAGACCATGGCAAAGTTTTTCCCAAGAATGTTTTCTGCAGGAAGAACATATAGCTCAGTGCTGGTTACCAGGTTAAGTTACCTGCACATATCTATAAAATCTGCATCAACGTATCTTGTCTGACCCATCCAACCATAGAAAAGAAAATCAATCAGTGTGGTATGTTACCTGGTTACTCTAGCAGACTCACTCACAAGTGATAACTGATCCTTGTTAATAATCTGAAGTAGATTGATAATGGAATTAATTTGTAATTTAAATGAGTCTACTTTGAGCCAATGGGTCTCTGAGACCAAAACTTATTCAGGTTTCTGAGGTGTTTTGAGGCAACGGGAAATTTAAGATTCCTCTCCAGTTATGACACTAATTCATTGCAGGGTTCACCATCTTCCCATCTACCACTGCTATTCATTTTCTGCTGTGTGGACTGGAGCAATAAAGTGACAAGAAATGTCTTACTCAAGGACATGGTGTGTTATCTAATTCAAAAATTGAACCAATGATCTGATGATTCATGAGCTCAACATGCTAACCACATGATTGAGTGCCTTCACTTGTAATTTACTACTACTACTACAACTAATAATAATAATAATAACAATAATGGACTCTCCTGTCGAAGATGACGTATGAGTGTTCAGCTCTTGCCAAACGACCTGCACAAATGATTTGTTTATAGTGATTAAATGTATGTGTTGTACATTAGCTCACTCCTTCCATCAAATTGATGGTGCCCAAACAGGTGCATGGTGTCAGGTGTCAAAAGTGATCACAGAGCAACGTGAAATGAAGTGTTTTGCTCTGCGATGCACCAACTAATCTAGGAAATGAAACAGTGATCTCGCAATCATGTGTGCAACACCCTAACTACTAGGCGATGCGTCCTCATAATAATAATAATCCTTTTTACTAAAGGTACAAGGCCTGAAATTTGTGGGGAGGGGTAAATCAAATACATTGACCTCAGTACTCAACTGGTACTTATTTTATCCACCCAGAAAGGATGAAAGGCAAAGTCACCCATGGCAGAATTTGAACTCAGAATATGAAGACAGACAAAATACTGCTAAGCATTTTGCCCAGTGTGCTAACGATTCTGCCAGTTCGCTGCCTTCAATAATAATGATAATAATAATTAAAAAATTATAGAGACTGGTTTCTAAATTTGTTCTTGTTTGTTTTATTTTGTTTTTCCCATTCTTCAATCAATGTTAATTATGATTTTTTTAAATTTGGTTTTAGTGAAATCCAAATGCAAGAAAAACACTTGTAAAAAATACGAAATGTGTGTCACAAATCCTGATGAGTCGACAGCTTGCATCTGTGCCGATTCACATCTATCAAGGAATGGTATCTGTTTCCGAAAGCCCATCTCGAGCTGTATGTTTGATGCCGATTGCTTTAATAATGGCACATGTGATGAGAATTTCAAATGTATGTAAGTAGGATCATACAAATTTTTCCGCTGACTGTTCTCAACTGAAAAATTTTGCAATTTATGCATTGTGTTTTTTTTTATTGCTTTTGTAGTTTGCTTTTTTTTTTTTTAAGGGATTTTTAAGGGCTGCAAGGGATTTTAGTCATGCGATTATTAACCCTTATTCAGTTTAATCCTTTTTTTATGTGTTCTCTGTGTATTGAAATGCATTGGTATCGATATAATGGAACACAACTGGACATGCTGGTTTACACTGGAAAACCTAAACACAAGCGCGTGCACACACACATAACTGGTTTCTAGCACTGCTGCAGAAGACATTTGTCCAGTGTCACACTGTTGAATCAAATCTGGAACCAAATAGTTAACCCTGTTATATACAGTACCTTTATAGACAGAAAAGTGAGAATTGACCAGACAGACTGATTTCCATCCTGTGTTGGGATTTTGTCGCTGGTTCAGTACACCCTTTGACTTTCCACAGAGACACAGCTTTTCAACCCATTACTGTTAAGAAATTATATAAATCAAATAGATTAATTTGCATAGATAATGGATTCTTTACAGCTGGTTTCATTTATAAACATTTAAAGATGGGTTTTGAATGAAATCCTTATACAGGATCAAAACTAATCCAGCACAGCTGATTACTGTTTTTGTCTATCCACAAAGATATTGTATATAGAGACTTGATGCTTACAATGTATGTACCTATATTTACAGAAATTTTCTCTAAAATTATCTTATGTTTTTTACAAGTGGGTACCTGTAGAAACTGGAGTGGATATTATTCCATTTTATGATAAATTATTGAGGCAGGTTGTATTGGAAAGGAGCAATTGAAATAAAATACAGGTTCCACTGTATCCATTAAAAACAATATACACACACAGGGAGAGAGAGAGAGAGTTTATACACAGGCAATCAAACTCAATCTGCAGCCATCTAAATGGTTTGTTCATTTCCATTAGCTGCTATTGTGCTTTCACTATGTCTGTATTTCTGGAAGTTCTGGTATTTAGTTAGCTGAGCCTGTAATGCATTCTTTAAGTCTGCATTTCTCATTTCCATGAAATATACACATAGTGAGAGAAGTACCATAACAGTTAATTGCCTCTAATGTACATGTCAAGAGGATGGACAAACAGAAAGATGGTAACACACTATATTATATATTAATAGAGTTTATAAAACAAATTCAGAAAGATAGAAAAAAAAAATAGTAGAAGACCTTAAAAAAGTAAAATATCTGAAGAGACAGATTTAAGATTAATGGACAGAATGTGTTGCTGTATTTAGTTACATCAATTTTTGTCCTAAGTTCAAATTTCATCAAAGTCAACTTGGCTTTCTTTCCATTCACTTTGGGTCAGTAAATATCAGTGAAGTGCTGGGATTTAGACTTAAATCAGCCATTCCCTCTTTCTCTCCTCTGTTCTACCACCAAAATTTAAATTGTACCAATGTTTGAAAAAAATCATTATTAATTGCCCTCAGAAAAAAAACAGGTAAGTAATGGTGGTGGAGAGGGTTAGTAGAATGCCACTTGGACACAAGCCTTGGGCTTGAACAACTCTGGTTGGATCACCATGACAAAGATGGGCTTGAACAAAAGCCAAAACCACTGTGATTCCAGGATACAACGTTGATGGTGGGTCCAAAAATTGCATCCTTCAGTTGTATAAAGAATTCTTTTTTGTTTTTGTAATTACATCCAAACTGTGTGGCATTTCATTTATATTTTTGCATTACTTTCTCTCCAGATGTAATCCTTCATACAATGGGAGCCACTGTCAGAATTATCGTTGCAAAAATGCCTGTTATAATGGTAAATGTATTGACCCAATGAGCAGTAATGAGGAACCAACTTGCAGGTAACACCTTTGTTTTCACACACACACACACACAAACTCTTTCTCCCTCTCTCTCTCTCCTATTTGTTAGTCTCTCTCTCATCAGAGCTGTTGTGAGACTGCAGCTACCAGCTCAAAAACTGCCCAAGAAACACTGTGTGACATAATGGTGCCTCTGCAGCTCCATCCAGTGAGACATGTTAGCTACACATGGTCAGTAGACCTGTTAGAAATAGCAACCAAATCTCCTGCTAATCACAGCAGTTGGTCATGTTGTGACATCATTGATCGTAGACCTTCATGTGTCGGAACCCCACTTAATGAGAACACTAAATCACAAAATGGATGATTATGACCTTTTACATTTATGAATTCTTACTAAAAACATTCATTACAATGTTTTAGTAAGAATTCATAAATGGAAAAGGTCATAATTTTCCACTTTGTGATTTAGTGTTCTCATTAAGTGGGGTTGTGATACATGAAGGTCTACAATTAATGATGTGGCAGCATGACCAACTGCCCTCTTTTGCATATCAGATGAATTATTTTCCATTTTAAAGACAATAGATGTGATTAGAGGGAGATTTGGTTGCTATTTCTAACAGGTTTACTGACCAGTGTTTTACTTCTGATTTCCATGCTAGCATGGGTTGGATGGGTTTTTTTTTTATCTGAAGCAGTGGTTTACAGCCAGATATCCTTCCTGTTGCCAACTGTTTTAGTTTCTCCTTAGGACATGCTGGAGCATGGCATGTCTCTATTTCTTCTCACTCTGGAATGTACATTCAATATGAATAAGTATATTTCTACATTCATAACACTTGTTGATCTTCTTTAGTCCCAGATCAGCTCTGATTAAGCAGACCTATGATCAAAGATATTCCAGCCATGACCATCCCACCTTATACTTTTTCAAGGAGAAACATCCAGCATCACCTGTTATTTTAATAGATGAAGGAAACTTTGATGTTATTTCTATCAAGTTGCATGATCATGTTAGAAGCTTCACCATCAACATCATCATGATTTAACATCCACATTCCATGCTGGCCATGAGTTGGACACTTTGACAGGAACTGACGGGTCCAAGAACTGCATCATGCCCCAATGTCTACTTCAGCATGGTTTCTGTAATTGGATGCATTTCCTAATGCCAACCACTTTACAGAATGTAATGGGTGTTTTTCTCTTGCTACCAGGACTATTGTGGTTGCCATGTAGCTTGCAAGACTACAACCCCTAAAAGGTAGGGAGTCATTTTTATGCTAGGAGATGAGGAGTTAAGCTATGAGTGTGTGGGGCAGAGCAAGCTCTTTCAGAAGAGCTGTTTCATTACATTTATTATAGGGGAGAGCAAATGAAGGGACGTAGTTGATGTCTTTTTCATTAGCTTGACTCTTATTAATATTTAACTCTTTACCTTTCAATCTGGCCATATTCAGTCCAAATATTCAACTGATCAGATCTGATCTCTCACACCTATCCTACAATGTCATTCAAAAAATATACAAACATACTGTTGAAATCTTGAAGTGACAAGATAAATTCAAAACAATGTGAATAAATAAGCAATACATTTGAGGAAGAAATCTGAATGCTAAAGGAATGATTAAAACTTTTATATTACCAGTTGTCTGCCTGGGTACTCTGGGGCCCGCTGTGAACATTACATTTGCACAAATTATTGCCTCAATGGTGGTACTTGTATTCCCAACAATAATGAAAGAAGATGCAAGTAAGTACTTTAAATTTTCATTTTTTCATTTTTATAACTGTTTTCAGTCTTTTTATGATGACGACCAAGCTGAAGCACTGATTTGATTACTATTGAATCCCAGTCTTTATATTTGTCAATTTCTATTTACCAACTGATTAAGTCCACCTTGGCATAAATGTGATGCAATTCAAACTCTAACTAAATACCACAAGGTGTATTTTCATTTCTGAATGTTCTAATTAAACGACCTTGCTGATTTTTTTTTTTTTTTTTTTTTTTTGTGATTTTACATCCATTTTTGCATACTAGCATGGGTTAGATGAATATATAAATATATATCTATATAAATAAAATTCTGTCTGTCCATCTAGGAGCCATGTATCTCAGTCTATATTTGATCTACATAGACTTATACCTTTTTGGCATCAGGGTGATCCCAGGGTTGAAAATCTGACCTTCATTTGGTTCTTGAACATCCAGCATTGGGATCTTATGTAAGAGCAATTGGGCTGCTATATCTAGCAGGTAAAGCAACTTTGAGAGGTTTCAAATGGTTTACAAGAGTTACTTCACTTAGCTATAATAATAAACACAACATTGTGTCAAAAACTTACCCAAATTTTTTTAATTTAATACCAAAACTTTGTGACAGTTACCTCCGTTACCTACAATAATAAATGCAACATTCTGTCTGTCAACCAAGAATGTTGTTCATCCTGCTGCTTTACAGTGATCTCCAAATGTCACAGTGATACAAGATTCTCCAAATGTGATACTCTGTGATATAAATCTGAGATGGTAGGAGGATACCAATAAATGTTTTATTATTATTGCACTTTTCAATTTTGGGACGAAGGTCCAATTAGCTCTCCGCAAACACTAGCTTAAAAACCCACACAGAGTGCAGCTTTTAAGCTAGTATATATATATATATATATATATATATATATATCCGAGATTGTATGATTGTGTACAGAATATATTAATTAATGAAATTGAAATTTTAGTTTGATTTTCACATTTTATTATTTACAATTTTTACAATCTTGCAATATTGTAATAATAGAATATTATATATATATTGTGATAAAACTAGGTCTTTCTTGCGTTACACAATTATCAGGTTTATAGAGTATTAATAGTGACAGTCATGTTCTACAATTGACAACTGTGAATAACAGTTGTTAATTGTGGAACAGTGATGGAGGACAAACACAGGCACAATGGCCTTTTTCCAGTTTCCATCTACCAAATCCACTCGCAAAGCTTTAGATGGTTCAAGGCTATAGCAGAAGACACTTACCCAAGGTGCAGTGGAACTGAACCTGGAACCATGTGGTGTATGGTTTGGAAGCAAGCTTCTTATCACACAGCGACACCTGTGCCTATATAAAAAAAATAATAATCTTAAAAAATACTTTGTACCTTTGCATCCTTTTTTCCTCTCTTATTGACCCATTTCATTTTCAGTTGCCATCCTGACTATAACGGTAGCCGATGTGAGAACTTACGTAACAACGACTGGTGTGCCAAGTATTGTTTAAATAAAGGTGCCTGTGAAAAGGATAGATTTAATAATACTGTTTGTCGATGTCAAGAAGGATTTACAGGTAACTTGCCCCTACTTCTCTCTCTCTCTTTCTGTCCATATTGTTATAAAATGCGAGTCTGGTGGTGAGGGAGGTAAACATTTTGATATTTGTACTTCATTTCTTTAACCTTTTAATGAGCCATATTTGGCTCAATTATTCTCTCTGTTTTATGTTCAAACCAGCCAGATCTGGACCCTCACATTTACCCTATACATTTATCATTCTAAAAATAGACAATCCCATCATCAAAAATTTGAAGCTATGAGATAATGCATGATTAATTCAAAGCAATATGAATAAATAAGAAGTACATTTGACAGACTAACCTGAATGCTGAAGGGTTAAAACTTTGAACAATATTTTTGGGAGGCACAAATAACCTATTGTTGAAAACTTTTTCCTTAGGCCATCGCTGTGAACAGTGTGAGTCCATCCACTGTCAGCCTCTTGAAACATGTGAAAAAGACTCGAATGGTAAATTCACTTGTGTAGAAGTGATAGACAAACCTTTACGTGAAGACTGCAATAAGCGTTGTCCAAATGCTATTGCCTGTTCTGTTGTCCATAAGAAGCTGATTTGCCACTGTCCAAATGGTCCCTGCAAACAGTTACCCTGTAACAAAATTACTTGTCCAAGCAAAGGTAAAAGTTATTTTTATTTTATTAAAAAAAATTTTTGATGGGAGTTTTTTTTATTTGAATTATTCTTGTTTAAAATGTTTAATTTACTGAACTGAGTGTGTGTGTGTGGGGGGGGGGCTTAGTCCACCTTATTCTGTAGGGAGCATAAGGGCCAGTTTCCCAGTTTCTCTGTTGTATATATTCCTTCCTGGATGGGATACTGGTCTGTTGCAGGATTATCCATTTTTACCAGCTGAGCGGAATGGAACAGTCTGAAATGAAATCTTTTGCTCCAGAACACAATGCATTGCCCAGTCCAGGAATCAAAACCACAATCTTACGATTATGAGTCCAACACCTCAAACCATTAAACCACGTGCCTCCATGTGTGTGTGTGTATAATATACATGTTTTTGGTGTAGAATTTTACCTTTTATTTAAGCTTTGCTGGTTTTTGTGAGCCTTTTCAATTAATATTGAGGGTATATAATTGTACAAATATAAACTTTAGCAGCATCTTTTGAGTAAATGATGCATTGAAGGTAACAGACATAGGATTTAGTTTTAGCTTCATATACATGCACATGTATACACATGCAAATATGCACACATACACACACACACACACACACACACACACACTCGTATACAAATCTTTGTTTTATGTCCACTTTTCCTTGTTGGTTGGAGAAGTGCTTCTATGTAACAATGGGTGGGGCAACTACACTTTGAAACTTTATAAATGATAAATACTCAGTTTTATACTTAATTTACTTGTGACAAATTGTATTGAAAGGGTTTAATTGAATATAATAAATATTCTTCTTTACTGGCACTCCAGTCAATCTGATCAACGAAACAGCCTGTTAATGAAATTAACTTGCAAGTGGTTGAGCACTCTACTGATATGCGTACCTTTAACATAGTTCTCAGGGAGATTTAGATGTGTCATGGCTGACCCTTTTGAATTACAACTACACCTCATTTTTCCAACTGAATGAACTGGAGCAACATGAAATAAAGTGTCTTGCTCAAAGGATACAATGCACCACCAGGAATCGAACTCACGACCTTATAATCATGAGCCAAACACCCAAACCACTAAGTCACATGTCTTCAAATTGTTCCTTATCATTTAATAAATAATAAAATTCATCTTCTAGTATAAAGCCATCTCCCTCTCTGCTACAGCTTCATTCATTTGAAGGGAATCTTAGTGTTGCATGTTGTGTGGTGACATGAAAAAGCAGCTAGTATATGCTGTAAAGTGGTTGGCATTAGGAAGGGCATCCAGACATAGAAATAATGTCAAATCAGACACTGGAGCATCATGCAGTCCTTAGAGGATTTGTCAGATCTTGTCAAATCCCATAGCGGGATTGAACCCCAAATCTAATCTTAAGCAACTATTCAAACGTAGAATTTATAACAATATCTCTATCAATGTATTTTCTACTGTAGTTTCAAGTTGATCAATGTCTTGAGACTGGAACTGGGTCAGCTGAAATTATGTGGAAGCCCATTGTATATGACAAAAATACAGAAAACACCAGTTTCATGGGACTTGCCAGGCACCTGATTCTGTGTTCCTTAACTGCAAAATCTAACTTAGCAGTTTGATATGTTAAGAGATCAATAAAATATGTATGAAATTGAAGAGAGTTCTGGATCTTTTGTTTGATATAATTCACTAAGACCCTTGAGGGCATCACTCCAGTATGGCCACAGTCCAATGACTAAAATCAGTAAAAAGATTCTATAAAAATAATGTTTGGGTTTTCCAAGAATTTGGCAGTTTTATTAATAATGATCTGTTTTTATCTTGTGTTTCAGCTTATTGTGTTGTTGAAAATGGTGAGCCTCACTGTAAATGTAAACAAGGTTTTACTGGCCCTAACTGCGAACAGTCTTTGTGCAAGGCTTGTTTGAATGGAGGTCGTTGTGATACAGGTAAGATGCTGTATATGTGAAGACTGTTGTGACACAAGATGTGTATGACCAGAAATCATTGTGACAGTTAGATTCAAGGGACACTACTGAAACTGCATTAAATCAAAATTGCCATCTGTGTATCATACTAAATGTATATACATCTTAGAAAGGCAAGATACTGTCATTTTTGTCTGAGATAAAATCTCTTTATAGATGAGTTAAAAGCACAATATATCTTAAAGCAAGACAAACATTGTGGCAGTGACTCATAAAAACATTGTGTTCCCTTCTCTTGATATTACATGGTTGTTAACAAATGTTACTGTCATATAAGCAGTTGTGTGTGTGTGTGTGTGTGTGTCATGCCATTTTGTGAGCTTTCGCAAGTTCACAAGATTTCCATTACAAGAGTGACGAGTGAGTAACTGTATAACAAATTCAGAATAAATATAACTTTTTTTTCCTAATGCACCGGTTTAGCAGTTTTCTCACCAATATATACATCTTCGAAAATATACCTGACCATGAGGAAGTATTACCTTGTCTGGAAACAGGAAGGGCATCCAGCCATAGGAAATTTGCCTTAATAGGGCTCTGTTTGACTGTTGCAAGCATGGAAAAGTGGTAATAAGGAGGAGAATGATTCCTTGTTATGTCCATAGTCAAACCTCTCGATTGCTGTTGCTGCTCTCATGTTCACTTTTCATCCTTTAATCTTCTAACGAAAACAAAATGTTGTTGTTTTAGCATTACTTTTTTTCTTTTTTCATTTAGACTTTTGCTTTTTTGAATTCAATATTTATTGTAATTTTCATGTTAAATTTACTTGATTTTTTTTTTTTTTGCTGCTAGGTTTTAATGGTGTCCCTACGTGCATTTGTGATGAATACCACACAGGAGCCAGTTGTGAAAGCTGTGTCTGTAAAAACGGTGGTAATTGTACAGTGACTGAGAGAGGAACCATATTATGCAAGTGAGCAACAATGTTTGATGTTTAACCCGAGGCCAGCTCTGACCACTATCCTCTTGTTGAAGCAATCCTAATGGCATTCCAGCCATAACCATCCTGTCTTTCATTCTCATTCAGACTAGTTGATATTCCTGCCCTGACCAACCCAACTTTCACTCGTTCATAAGGCGATTCCAGTCAAGCCTGTCTCATCTGTCAATTTTGAACCTTGCCCTACATTAACTGATTTGTGAATGGATTTGGTAGACAGCAGTTGGCAGAAACTCCTCATATTCATATTTATATGCTAGCGCAACATAATAGCACCTGTGCTGGTGCATGTAAAAATCACCCATCATACTCTGTGAAGTGATTGGCATTAGGAAGGGCATCCAGCCGTAGAATTCAAGCTAAATCAGACTGGAAACTGCTTGTCAGCTCTGGTCAAACCATCCGATCCATGCCAACATGGAAAATGAACATTAAATGGTGATAATGATATGTGTATGTTTGTGTACACTGCTGTCTTCACATTATATGATAGTTGTAAATGAGCATCATCATTATACAAGTGACACTGCTTCCAACCATCTGTGGAAAATGCATCCAGCCATGGGTAAATATTACCTTAGTTGGAAACATGTGAGGGATGGTGATAGGAAAGGTATCAATAAATTCCATCTGACTCATGCAAGCGTGGAAAAGTGGACATTAAATAATGATGGTGATGATGATGATGATAATATTTCCTTTTTCATTGTTTAACCCTAAATCCTGCTTGATTGTACTAACAAACACATTCTAACCATGACCTTTCACTCAGACATAATGTATCTATGACTACATTATCCAATTAATCATTGTTAGTTAACCACACAATTGCCCTGATCAAGCAGCAGGCCTATGATCAAAAGGTTTTTTAACCATGACCATCCTGCCCTCTTATATTTTGGGATATGCCAGTGCTGGTGCCACATGAAAAGCACCCAATCCATGCTGTAAAGTGAAGGGCATCCAGCCATAAAAACCATGCCAAAACAGAGCCTAGTGCTTTCTTTTGGCTTGCCAATGTGGAAGACGTGTTAAATGATGATGATGATGTTTCTATGGACCAGGTCCTTCTTTTTCTTAACCCTTTTGTTACCACATTCTTGTTGAAATGTCATAACTTTTTTTTTTTGATAAATTTAGTAAAATAACTTTGTCAGTATTAGCTTGTTTGGAATGTAAATTAATGTGAGATTTGGATGGCAAAAGGTTTTGATTTAGATCAGTTTAAAATAGGACGTTTGTATCACAGAACCACTCTGTTCTCCATCTAAGATGGGTTAAAATAGACAGCAGAGTGTGATCTATCCAATTTATAGTTGCATGAAAATAGACACAAGAATGGAACATTGATATAAACAAAAAAAAAGTTAACTGTTCATTAATTAGTGTTTGTTAAGATGTTTTGTTTATTTATTTTTATTTGTCTTTTTGTCTTTTCATCAAGTTGTCCTCATCTTTATACGGGCAAGTTTTGTGAAAGGTGGCGTTGCCGAAATTACTGCCTGAATGCTGGCAAGTGTGTCAACTGCCACGTAAACAACAGTATCCCAACATGTGAGAGTTGCAGGTAAAGTCTTTCAGTGTCTTTTCTAACTACAGGAAAAATTTTCTTAAATCTGTTATTTTAACAGTTATGTTTGTGAAGGCCCATGGCCTTGTGGTTAGAGTATTCACATGGTGGCTGTTATTTCACTTCCTGGACTTAGCAGTACATGATGTTCTTGAACAAGATGTTCCATCTCGTTGCTCCAGTCCACTTGGCTAAAAATTAGCACCAGTCCAATGCTGATGTATTCATTTTTCCCTCTAGTTGTCCCCTTCTTGATATTTCACTGGGTCAAATGTTGGAGATTTGAGAGGCTTGACTGTGTCCACCCACAACTACACAAGAACCAGTGATAGCAAGGTACTGAGTACACTCATTCTCACTTGCTTGTGATGGTTATGGGCCTTTTTTTTTTTTTTTGCTTGCTCTGATGACTGTTATATGTTTCGTCAAGCTAGGTTTGTTGCGATAGCAGTTGTATCCATTCTAAGTAATGTGTCTCAACTATTTTCTAATTGCTTTATGTTCAAACTGGCCAAAATTTGGCTTCTCACATTTACCTTATAAAAGCATTCTAAAGATAAACAGTCATTTAAATCTTGGGGCTGCAAGTCACTGATGGTGAATTAAAAACTATGTAAATAAATAAGCATGACATTTGACAGAATAATCTGAATGCTAAAGGATTAAACCAGCCACATCACACCCAAATATTTTACCTGTTTTGTTTAAACCAGATCTTACCTCTCACACCTACCCTACAATGTCATTCTAAAAATAAACAATCACATCATCAAAATCTAAACAGCTACAAGATAATGCATAATCAATTGAAAACAATGTGAATAAATAGCATTACATTTGACAGTAATCTGAATGCTAAAGGGTTAAACTAACAGATATTATGTGTTATAAATAATGTATTCTTAAGATAACATTTTACAGCTGTTATGTTAAAAGTTATTCCCGATATGTGCCTCAATGTTATTAGTTCCCTGTAAAATTAATTATATTTCTTCAAACAAAGTAGTGAAGTGGTGGAAAGATTGACACAAAACACTAATATACCTTGTGGTATTTAATTGCTTCCTTTCTTCATACGTTCTTCATAATGCTCTGTTGCTAATTCTCTCACCTTAACTACAAATATTTGTAGCTTTGTGCAAGAAATTACCTATCCTTCCCACTGTTGATATTGATAGCACCTTCTTATTTACTCTGCCAGTATCTTCTAAGTTATACCTAACGAACCCTTGCTTTCTTTTACAGTTGTGGTGATGACTTCTCAGGTTATCGCTGTCAAAAACAAGTGACAAAACAGCCCTATACTTCCAACTGTAAGTATTCACTTCCACTTGTCAACCTTGTGTATATTTATATTTATTGTGTCAGTTCTGAGTTCAAGTTATGTGTATCTCTGTTACTCAGAGATTCACATAATCATTCTGCATACATACGAGAAATCAGGATTATTCAAGGTTTGAGTTCCATGCAATTAGCATGTATCAAACTGGTAACACCCAACATATCTATATAAATGAATTAGATGAGCATTAAGGATAAATTACTTTTACAGTCAGATGTTGTTCCTTGTATTTTAATAGAGGGAACCTTTCAATCCTTCTCAACCTTTTCCCTTTCTTGGTTGCAAGAGTTTGAAGAAGGGAATTTTTCAAGCTAACCATGCCTCCACTTATTCTTAAACACACATCTTTGTGTTAGCCTCTCTGTGTGTAAGGCTTTATTAAAAGACTGCTTATAATTTTATGTTTTGGCAAGAAGAAACACTAGACTTAAATTGCTTGACAAATGGAAATGGGGAATTTCAAGTAGCATCAAAAGGAACCTACAACTTCAAATAAAATACGTATACACCCACACTCATGCACGCACAGATATATTTTATTGTAGAGATTCATAAGAGTCAAGGTACATCAACTTGTAGGCTGCCAGAAATGGCTAGTTACAATAACATAGAGCTCACATTGAAATAAACAACATTGAATACATCAAGTGCTGATAGGATACTGTAGATATGTAAGTACCAAATTCAATTTCAGCCATAGATCCGATTCAAGGGTGAGTCCTTGATGTGTGTGGCTATAAAAAGTAAATGCAAATGGTGTTTAAAATTTACGATAGTTATTTTGATAGAATTTCATTTATTTAATGCAATTGTAAAAGATTACATCATAATATACAATCCACCATTGTCAGGTAAAATTTTAAACTTCAACCTGACATAGCCAACATTTATTGGGCTTGTAAAACTTAAATGCATCACTAGTCCAACAAATATTGGTTGATGTTTAAATTCTTACCTGTTGAAAATTTTACCTGATATATTATCATGTAATCATTTATGACTGCATTGAATAAATAAAATTCTACTGAAATAACTTGTAAATTTAAAACACCATTTGTGTATACCCTGTGTGTGTGTGTGTGTGTGCATGCATGTGTGCATGTATATATGTATATCACTTTACTCTGTATATTGAGCACATTTTCCTTTCACTTGTAAAATCAAATCAAATGTGTATTTTTGTGTGTGTGTGTGTATAATATAGTTTACAGTTACAATAAAGGCAGGATCAGCAAAAAATATATTCAGTCATATAATATACACAATACTACTAGTTTCACACTTTACACTGCATTAAATTGATAGATTTATGTATCGGTACACACGTGGGTATATGTTAAAAATTTCTGGTGTAGATTTGTTAGAGCATTGGACAGAATAACCTCCAAATAGCTGTTCCAATTCTTTACTCTTTGATTTCAAATCTCACTGGGGTCAACTTTGCACTCTGCATTTCATCCTTTTGGGATTGACAAAGTTAAGTACCAGTCAAATACTAAAGTCAGTGGTATCAAGTAACCCCTCCTTTCAAATTTCAGGCTTTCTACTTCTGTTACTAAAAATAATTCTTCCTCAATCTGAATATCATATCTTAAAATGTTTTTGTTTTTGTCCTCTGTTTTCCAGTTAAAACCATTTCTTTCATCATCATACCGCTGTCCATAGCGTTAATTATTCTGATTGGTTTGACAATACTCTTCTTCAATCGACGACGAGCCACGTAAGTAAAACATTCCATTCTATTCCATTATTATCAATCACAGAATCAGTAGGGCATTGGCAGGCAAAATGTCTTACAGTATTTCTTCTAGATCAAGTTCTGAGTTTAAACTCCTGTCAAGGTCAACTTTGCCTTTTATCCTTTCAGGGCTGATGAAATAAAATGCCAGTCAAATACTAGTAGCAGGGAGGGGATGAAGTTGGCTAAACTCCTTCCTACCTCTCCATCTTTAAATTTCCTGGTCTTGTACCTTATTTAGAACCAGTACCCAACAATTGGTTTTTTTGTATTTATGTTGTTTCACTCTCAGAAGTCATGGTGAAACATTGATCCTTTCATGATTATATTTCTAAAGATATAAATTTATTGTTTGTTATTTTGTATGAATTTTGAAAATAATTAAGAATTTTACTGGGATTTTTGGTCAAATAATTAACTTTGTCATTGCAAAGCTGGTGTTTGGGACATAAGTAAACAAAAGGTTCTTCTTACATAAATTAATGAAACTAAGTTTTATATTTAACCTTTTCATTATCATATTATGTTGAAAGACAATGCGTTTGTCTCAATTATTTTTTTTTATTTAAATAATAAAGAATTTAGTAAAATAACTTATTTAAGCTAGTGTTTGGAACACAGCTAATGAAAAAGTTCTTACATTTAAAGCGTCATATAAATTTTTAATCGAAATATAAACATTTTATTAAAAACTGGTAGTTTTGTAATAATTTTTAAATAATTAAGAAAAGAGAGGTAGTAAGTTGAAATCTCTCTCTTCTGGTTACAACACAAATGATATAGGTACCATGAGGTAATTTGGGCCCTCACTTAACATTTACAAAAATCCTTGTAATTTGAGAAAAGATTAGCTACTTTCAGCACTAGACCAGCTCATCTGATCAAAAAACCAAATGAAAATACTTGTTTCTTATATATTGTTTTCACTCAAGTAACATTAATCTCTCTTTACAGGTCACAACAGTTCAAACATATACGCATTCAAGAAAATGCTAATGAGATTAACAATCCTCTCTATATTCCGGAGACGGACGAACAGGAACTTCACGAACCCACCGACGCTCACCAGGTTTGGCTATTGGTTTTCTTGTGTGTGTGATAGAGAGAGGTGGGGAGAGATACCATTTTTATGTATGTATCTCTATCCACTGACTTAGCATGTGTGTGTGAAAGAGAGAGAAAGTGGAAACTGAAACCCTTTCAATTATGAAGACCAGCCACAATTGGCTTATATTGTGCATTATAAGCTAATTGCTTAGTGAGGTCTTGCTATTGGGAGTTACCTTTTCAGCAATACCACAAAATAAGGATCAGGTTATGTAATTGTCCTGTGAATAGCTCAACCAGTATAATGGTCAGTGTGGTCAAGTGCTGTAGCACTTGGTAAATACCAAGTGTTGTATGTCATAACACCTTCTTCGAGGTTTCTAAACATTGGCCTCAAATAAGGATCAGACAGATCTGTTTGAGTACAGACTTGCATTTTATGGTTGCATTCCCTTCCTATTGCCAATCACATTACAGCCTCCCTCTTCTCTCTCTCTCATACACACACACACACACACACACACACACACACACACACACACATAAGAGTAATATAACACAAGGATGGAGGATATCAGGCTTTAACAGTAGATCACAATATTTGTTTCTCCACTGCACACCAGCTTTAAGTTGCTGAGTTTATATTCAAAGACCATTATAGAAGAACATTCTTTCTAAATATTATACAGCAACAAACATGTGTGGATGCTTCATCAGGGTAGTATATGATTAATTCCTGTTGGATTCTTCTGGATATTCTGGATAAACAATATATATTTCATTCAACCAATCAAGGAGTATACCCCACTGTAACTCTTATAACTCTTATGATGTTATTTGTGGTAGCCAAATAACATCATAAGAGCTCTTTCTTACATGCACATTACAAGGTTTTCACCTGATTTATACCACACATAACTACAATTGCTGTATAGTTTAGTTAATACCAGAACAGTCTTGTGTGTACATATTTAGTGAAACCTAGAAACTGTGGAAACTAGTGATATTCTGATCCCCATGTTCACCCCTTGATGAATCCCCTAACTTTATTGCCTATCTCCCTCTCCAACTACCATTTTCTCCATTATCTGTCAAAACTAAATTCTTGCTACCTGACACCCACACTACACTTTGTGTAGTAACAACACCACTAGCAACCAATTCTTTCTCTCTGCTCCCTTTACCACACACTCAAATCTACAACTAAAATTGGTAATTGGCCATGTGTCTCCTCTTTCTCTCTGTTTGTCCATTTTCTTGATGTATGCATCAATGAACAATGACCTGCTTACTTATATCACAGTATTTCATTAAAACAATGATAGGTCATTTAATTAGTAAGTAGAATACTAAGTAGAAATGTATATTATAAGTTTCACTAAGTATGTATAAATTGTGTATGTGTGCGTGTGTATATATATACATAGAGAGAGAGAATAAATTTTATAATTATAATTAAGTATAATTACAATAGAGGACTCATAATATGCCTACTTGCTGGAGAGAGAACCTAAATCCTCAAGTAAACCACTGAATTACACTGAAATATACAACAGCCCAACAGAAATCGGGCTAGTGAGTAAAGATTCCTCAGAATCATCACAGACCAAAGCTGTAGAATGAAGAATTGGATATATTTATATCATGATTTCAAATTCTGGCTAAAGCCTTGACTCTCCTCAGTAAATATTGCCATATGAGAGAAATGAACTCACCTCATTGAAGTCTGTGTCACTACTGAACTGTCCTGTGCAAATTCCTAATGACTTCATTGTATAATATATATATATAGGGAGTAAATATTCAAATGAATATCAATAAAGATATCTTTTTTATTATTATTATTATCAGCAGTAAATTTATATATTATTATTTAAATTTACTGCTAATAATAATAATAATAATATCTTTATGGATATTCATTTGAATATTTACTTCCTGTGTGTGTGTGTATATATTGTATTCTTATTTTATTTATCAAAGGAGGATATATATTTTTATTCAATTAATGCCATTAAATAGTCAGTTGTAATTGATTAATTATAAAACTGGTGATTTTCCCCTGTGGACCCAATAAGATATGTGTGTGTGTGATTTAATAAATGCAGGTTTAAATGTAAGCTACTTTGTTTCATATTTTCACAGTACGTTGATCAGACAAGCTTGCAAGGCTTGCTGTGTACTATCCTGCCATATATATTTAGCACATTGGTGGGTATTTTTTACTTCCTGAGGCAGGGAATGTCAGTAAACATGTAATCAGTTGTTTAATTGATCCCATGAATTTTTTTATAAATGTTAGTGTGTGTGTATATATATGTTGTTTTATGTGTACAGAAGTATGTGTTGTGGTAGTTGTTTACTTTACCTCCAAATCAGACCTGATGAAAATTATTCCCATCCAGCTGTGGCCATCCATACATGCCTTATTTCAAGATGGTGTTGGGAGTGATTTGGAGGAGTTTTGGCTGTTGTTTCTAGCAGTGACCATATTAAAATTCTCTTACTGACTTTGTGTGTGTGTTTTTATCAGACCAGCAAGGCCTTCTTTTTTCTCCTTCCCCTCCTCTAGTCTTTAGCTCTCCAGGTAGATTATGGAACTTAAAATTTTAACTATCAAAATAATAATTGGTAGAGCATTGGACCAATCAATTTACAACATTTGATTCTGTCCTTTTATGTCCTCCATTCAATTCCAAGCCAAGTCCATTCACTTTCATTGTTGCCCTTCTGATATCAGTAAAATTTGTGCAGTAGTGATCAATGTAACTATAACCTAGAAGGGAATGTCCCAGCATGGCCACACACAGTATACTGACTGAAACTAGTAGAATATAAAAGAATTATTAAACGGTTCTCTACCCCCACTTTGTTTTTTTCTTTTGATGTTTTCCTATAAAGTAGGAATAATAATAATAATAATAATGATAATTCATTTTGTGCATCCCCTGCCCACTGCACATCCTTTATGGCTGTCTTCCACCTGTTTTTCACCTACATTAACTGCCGCTGTACATACACCTGTACAATGTTTGGTCTAATTGATTCTATTTCCAGATGTTTAACCAACACCGAAGATAGTCAGGCTTCCAGGTAAACTCTTCCGAGCCCCACCATCACCATCATTATCACCACCACCATCACCCTACTCCCTCCAACTTTATTAGAGAGTATGCAATGATTGTTAGATGTAACAAACACCACCACCACCACCACCACCTCATTGTAAACTCAAAAATCTCCCCCTTTTCTCCCATCACCCCATCTGTCTCTATCACTTCACTTCTCTCTCCCCCTCTTTCTCTCTCTCTCTCTCTCTCTTTCTGCTTTTGAAAAAGTAAAATATTTGTTGTCCTTGAAAACTCTTCTACACTTTTGCATGTTTCTGGCTGTTTACTTACAAATGACATTCTTTGTTCTTGGATGTATGTATGTACGTCCTTATGTATTTATGTATGTGTGTGAAAGGGTGGCAGTGGCTATATAACTTCTGAGACCTTCTAAGATGGTGTATGTGTGTGTGTGTAATAAACAATTAACTTATGAACTTATAAGATGCAGTGGGCTCATAGTCGAGTGGGCTAAGTAACACCTTACAGCTTCGTCGGAGCCTGAAAAGAGATGGTGCTCAATACATAGAGTTGATAATAAAGATTGGCAGAGTCATTAAATTGTCTTACAAAATATCTTGTATTTTTTCGTGCTCTTTATATTCTGGTTTCAAATCCTCTTGAGATCAACTTAGCCTTTCATCCTTCCATGGTCAATAAAATAAAGTGCCAGTCAAGTACTGGGATCAGTGTTATCAAGTCACCCACTCTCCTAAATTTCAGACCCTTGTTCCTAAACTGTTGAAAATCTATTTCTTCTGCTCTGTTTGTGTGTATGTGTGACAGTAAGGGTATCTGGCTGTAAAATAATATCCTAGTAATATGTATTCCTCTAACTCATGCTAACATGGAAAAACAGATGTAAAATAATTGTATTTACATCTAATTTTCAAACAACTTACTTGTGGAAATGCTGTCAACCGAAAACTCTACTTACCAGCTGCCATTCAAGAGAGAATGCCACCCCACCCCAACTCACTGATGTGAGGCTCCACCTACTGGATTGACTGGCTGGTATTTGATTTTTAAGTCTATTTTGGGATTATCACTATCATTCCAATTTGTGGAGTCGTGCAGGTCTGACTTTCCATATAAGCAAACAAATACCGCCTTTACACTCACACATAACCTCTCCATCCAGATTTCATCATCTCTTTTCGGCCATTCCCAGTGGTTGTGTCTCTTGACTGTTGACTAGATTTCTTTTGAGATATGTGCCTTGGGTGTATATGCGCGTGTGTTTATGTCTGTGTGTTTGTAAAAACAAGTCACCTCAGTTATAGTTTTTTAGTTAGGTAAATTCTTCAAACATAGCAATGCTTAAATTTAAAAGGCTTATACCACCAACACTTGCTACTGCCAGGAATGCCCCCCTCCACCTCTACTGCACTCTCACACACACACACACACATACACAGAGTTCTGCCAAAACTAAAGTAGTCCTTACCTTATAAATGCAAAGATTTATAGTTTGTTTTTTGTTTTTTCTTTTGTACTTCTGCTAAACTAAAAATCAACCACATAGGCTGTAGACTTCCTTTAAAGGTAAAAAAAATTGAGAGTTCATTTATGTGATTTTCACCTGCACTGTTAGTCTTCAAGTAGGCTGCTTCTATGATTCCCAAACTGTCTAGTAGTATTATTAGCAGTAGTGTTAGTCGGTGTTGTTATTGTTGTTGTTACAAGTTTCTTTTTTTTTTTTCTCTTTTTTTTTCTTCGTTGAACGTGGTGCAGCACCTGGTCGTGTCAACTCCTACCACACCATCCAACCCATGCCAGCATGGAAAACGGATACTAAATGTTGATGATGACAATGATGATGATTCTGTTTGGTTAATTAGTTAATTGGTAAATATTCAGGATTTAAAAACTGAACTCCTGTTTTCAATCCTTGCTTATTAACCGCATAAATCATTTAATCGTTCAGCCATCAACTGCTGTATTAATAAAATTGCTTTAGCCATCAATGTCTCATCTTCACAAATCCATCCTTCTCTCTGATCATTATGCTACATATAGCCACACCTCATGCTTAATTCAGAAATATGTAAATCATCCTTAAGTAATATGTTTAATTACAGTTGTTGATGTTTTTCTACTCTTTTCTTTGACAAATAAACCTGATTTAACCTTTAGCACACTGTATTTTCTCTAGAGTTGTTTCCCTAGCCACTGCTGTGTTACTACAGGGGAGAAAACTCATACAGTGAGGTGATGCATGTACAGTGTGCTAAAGGTTAAAGAAACTAGAGACTTTGTCAGAAAACTGAAGCTGAATTCAAGACAAAAATAATTGATATATGACTGTTTTAGATTGTAGTGTGTATATGAGTACACTATACACACACATGCACACAGGTGAGGATCCCAATCATTTGGGTTCAATCCTACTGCATGGCACCTTGGACTTTAGCTCTGAGCTACCTAAAAGCACTTGTGGGTAGATTTGGTAGGTAGAAACGTTAGCACGCTGGGCGAAATGCTTAGCGGTATTTCGTCTGCCGTTATGTTCTGAGTTCAAATTCCACCAAGGCCGACTTTGCCTTTCATCCTTTCAGGGTCGATAAATTAAATACCAGTTACGCACTGGGGTTGATGTAATCGACTTAATCCCATTGTCTGTCCTTGTTTGTCCCCTCTATGTTTAGCTCCTTGTGGGCAGTAAAGAAATAAGAAACTGAAAGAAGCCCATTATGTATGTTTCTTTACATTTGCCTTCTCAGAAAATCAGGGGACTGTAGCCAGAGTTTTACTGTTATCACCCTGTCCAGGACACGTGAAACAGGAGGGACATCCACCTGTGAAACAATATATATCTAACCCATGCTCGTATGGAAAAAGCTGATATAAAAATGAGCAAGTGAGTATGAATACATATCTGTACCGTGATTTCTTGGTGATCTCAGTGATCTATCTTTTGTTTACCCAACTAAAGAAAAAGTCAGCTGAAGATCACTATGTCCAAAAACCTGGACACCAGCATGAAAGCACACTGATATGGGGGTAACAGATAAGCAGTATCCTACAAGACATCACAAGTACACAGTCATTACACCATATGTATGTGTATATCTATGTACATATATGTAGATATACATGTGTGTGTGTATGCATATATATATATATATATATATATATATATATATATATATATATATACATACATACACACACATGCATGTGTGTGTGTATATATATATATATATATATATGTAAAATACAGAGTACATGTAATACACATTAGAGATGCCCATAAAAGGACATCTAACCTGGCTGCTCCTTCTAGTGGGTTAGATGTCCTTTTATGGGCATCTCTAATGTGTATTAAATATACACTGTATTTTACATGAATAATATATAGTCTGTTGACTAATTTTCTTCTCGCTACACCACTGGTAGTAAATTAAATTTCTTAATTTTTTTGCTACCCTAAGACTTATTATATATATATATATATATATATATATGAGGGATTCTCTCATTGTGAACCACAGATGAGAATTCAGTAAAATAAAGCGGTAACCATGTTCTTTGGTCACGAATGTGTCTCTCGAGGCTATCTGGTGCCTTGTAAACCTTTTAGCAAAGGGAACAAGTTGAGGACTCAGTTTGCTTGAGTTCTTTTTTTTTTGTGTGTGTGTGTGTTTTCTTGAGTGGACAACAAGGCCTGCTTTGCTTTGCGCCACAAAAGCACAACGACAGGTAAAGTTTCCATTTAGAGGAGCAGTGCCTTCATACTTGCACAAAGTTGGTCCCAATGTTGGAGTTGACTTTGCTGAAATCTTTGAACGGAGGAGAAACAGGAATGGTACCAGGTCCTGCATTCTGATGCTTTGTTTTCTCAGGAAGAAAAGGGAATGTTGCATCTCTTCAGATTGTCTTTTAGTTTGTCTCTGAATCGCAAGAGTGGCCTTCTAACTGATATTCCTGCTTTTATATATCTTATTAATATTCTTAAATCTCAGATATTTTTACTTTTATTTTATGTATTTATATATATGTATAGGGCAAATGGGACTCCTTAGCCGTAGTGATGATGGTCTTCTTAGATGGTGTGCATCTACTTTCTCATAGGGCAGTCTGGGTTTTGTTGTTTTTGAGCAACTAGACTAGGAGAAGGCCACTCTGATCTCAAATCTACAATTGATTTAGCATGTGACACACCTGTACAGGTAAATGCTTTTTTGATGGAGAGTGTGTGCATTGTGCTGCACGAGCAATGACCACTATAAACAATAGATATATAAGCAAAACTAAGATGTATAATTGTTTTCTACGATATTCTCCATTTTAGAACACTTTAACCCACAAGTCTATATATACACCAAATTGATGTCCAAGCAAATTTTTACATATATTGTTTTCCATGTCTCTACATCAGCATTTCTCAATCAGGGTTCCATGAGAAAGAGTGATATAAGCTAATGCTAATTTCATGATTGTAATATTACTATACATGCACAACATATTATTGGTTATTGTAATATAGACATCATCCTATCTAACCTATTATATTATCAAAAAATATAACAACCATATATATATATATATATATATATATATATTTACCACATAAACTATGATGAAAATATGAGAATGATATAGTATATAATTTTTCTTGTGCAGGGGTTCCTTGAGACATGTAGTTTATTTTAAGGATTACGCAAAGGTAAAAAGGTTGAGAAACACTGCTCTACATGATCTATATGTAGTCTTCAGGGCTGTGGAAAACTTGTCTATTTTCTAAACAGTGTTTCTTGACTGTTTATATGTATGTACGTTTATTTATCTGTGGAATGTTGAGTATATACATACACCAAGATACCTCTATGTTCTTCGAAAGCAAGCAGATAACTTTATGTGGATGCTCTGATATTTAACATTGATCAATCATGTCACAGATTGACCCCCTCTATCCCTCCCTCTCTCTTAACTTTGATGCAAGTTATAAGACATTCTTAGAGATAACCCTCAATATCTATGGCAAGTCTTTCTCATACTCACACTCCTTGTTTGTTCCTTGTTTCCATTCTCCGCTGCCAACTCTTGTCTCATAATCTCAAATTTTCACTTCAGTCTCATTTTTCAGCATGTCATCTCTCTCCTATCCATTCCCCATCAATCTGACTGCTATTCATATTAGCCAGCTTGTCACCTCATTTCTTTCATCTACCATCTGGCCCCTTTCATCTGTAATGAAAATTAACACTACCTATCTATCTCTCCTCTCTCTCTCTCTCTCTCTCTATATATATATATATATATATATATATATATATATATATATATATATATCCCTGTCTTATTTCTATATCTTCTTCCTCTGTACAAAATGTCACAGTTCTAAAAATCACTAACTCAAAACCTCATATTTGTTATATTACAAAATCTAGTGAAATAAATAATTATATAAACTTTGCATAATTATTGTAACTAACTGCATTTGTAATCATTAAATCTTCGTCTTTCAGGTAAGTAAAGTGTGTGTGGAAGGGGTTACTTTGACATTTCTATTTTGTGTATTTTCTTTACAGCTGCAGAACCCACCATGAATAATAACTTTGACAGATTTTATCTGTTGGATTTTTTTTTTTTTTTTTTATAAATTGATATGTAGACACACATGTGTGTTTGTGTGTATGATGTATGTTGTGTTGACCATACACACACACACATACACAGAACTACACAGTTTTGTGTGCCTGTGTGTATGTACATTTATGTACACATGTTTGTATAAATGTATATTTGTATTGTATATGTATATATATGTATGCATATGTCTATTTGGATGTATATGCATAAATATATGTATCTACATATATATGTATCTGCATATATATGTATCTGCATTTATTTGCATGCATATGTATGTACAGGGGTTAGACTAAATAATGGAAACACCTTGTTAAATTGTGGTTTTATTTAATACAGAGTTGGTTCACCTTTGGTACCAAATTATTGACTTGTAAAGGTTCTGAACAGTTGTTAGGGATAATCAAGATCCAGTGATACTTGGGGCTAGTACAAGTGGTCTACTTAATGCTGACATCTTTGTACTAATTATTGAATAATATTAGCTATGTGAATCTACACATTATCATCGTGAAAGTTTGTTCTACCAGTGTGCTAAGCGTTTAATGTCTAGCACACTGATTTATCCCTAGAATAGTTTCCCCTGCCACTACATTATTTTTGAGGGAACACTAGACATGAACACCTACTGTTTTAAAACTGTTATAGCTTTCATTGTATTGTGCATATAGACTTGACTCTTTTGTATATTAATGAAATGCATTAGTACTTTCCTTAAATCAGCCAGCCATGGATAATAGTATCCACTCGGTACATCATTCTCAAGATAACTGTAAACACAGTTTATGTCCTCCTCATCACCTCAAATAATTTTACCATGCTATCTTCCTGAGTAAATCCTTTAAAATCATCATCTGAGTTAGAATCAAACAAGATTTCTTTGAGAAAAGCTTCAAATGCAGGAGCAGCCATTTTCGTTCAGTAAAAAATCCAAAAAACTAAGTTACCTCATGGTTAGGATATAAACAATGAAAATGGCATCAGAAAATGGAGCCTCAAGTACTGGAAATAAAGGTAACATTGTGTTTATTTAAGCACCCTTATCATGGCAACAAAATGTGCCTGCAGCTACAGGAGAGAAAACTCATGGGTGACAAGAGTGTGAAGAAGGTTAAAAAACAATGTTTGTACCATAGCATGGACATGATCAGAAAAAATACTTGTATAATCCTTGCCATTAACTCTGCCATGTAGAACAATTAAAGGATCAGAGAGTCTCATGATATGACTGCCCAAATCATCTCAAAGCCATCTCAATGCTTTATCTTGAAGCAGGGGAGAAAAGGGTGAATGATGATTTTAAAAAATTACATTGAGACATTGACCACATCAGGTAATCCAGACCAGAGGTTCTCAACTACGGTCTGCATGAGATTTTGTTGTTAAAATTTATCTACAATAAATTGGTTATACAGTACTTCTACAGTACACTAAATATTTTAACAATTTTTTTTTATTCAATTCCTAATAATATTTAATTATAAAAATATGATTTTTTTAAACATTGAATTGCTATAAAGTTCATCCAAGTAAAATAGGAATCAAAGGGGTTCATAGGGCAAACAGTGATTAAGAAACATTGGTCTAGATCTATATTTTTCAATTTATCCAGAGGGACAGAAGGGGCTTAGCAATTGCAGCCCTCACATGGTAGCCAACTTTATGGAGATCATGAATGTATTTAGTTGACAGAATTGGCATGGTTTTGCTTTAGCTCTGCTCTCACTTATACCACCATAGTTCAATGGTTTTCAGACACAATATGGTTCTTTATTATTCAGTCAGTTTTTGTGAGCTTTGCATTCCATCCAGAAGGGAACAGTAAAAGGCCTAACAGTATGATAGTTTTCCCGTTCCATGGCCACATGTGGTTACACCTCCAGCAGCAACTTGGTGTGTTCAGCTCTGCTGCTCATCAGGCTGAGAAAAGTAAACTGTCACGGTATTGGTCACTCTCTGACAGGTTTATGGTCGAGCCTGTGGCAGTGGAGTTCTTGGCCCCCATATCCCTGCTCACCACTATCAGGGCAGAGAAGGCTGTCCACAAGTACAAACCCCATGAGTCAGAATAGCTGTTCCAGCACATCTCCTTCACCATCCTCTAGGGTAACGCCTTTTCCAATTTGTCTGCTGGGACCATGGGGCAGTCTGAATTTCAAGAACTTGTACCTTCCACTCCTTAATGTAAAGTTACTCCATATATATGTGTATTTCTATCATAGAAATCCAGAATTATGCTTGTTGGAGTTGTCGTTACCTTGGAATGCCATTAAGATTCTAGAGACTGTGGCCTTCAAAACATTAAACAATTCTACAGTTTTAGTGACTGAAGCTCCAACCATCCATTTTCTAACAATCTGTCTTCTTTGGAAATCAGATAGGACCTGCATTTTAATTTATTTGAATGTTAATGTCTGTAATAAAAAAAAAAGGAAAAGAAAACCAGAGGGCTATATCATAAAATATAAGGCATAAACACAATGCATAAGAACACATATATACAAATTAGAAAAGTTTTGGATATATTATTACATTGCTGATAGAAAAACAAAATAGTTCAATAAAAAGTGGTGTTTTCATTACTTTGTCCAAACACTGTATGTATGTGTGTATATGTGTATGAATATACATCCACATAAACACACTTCTTTTATCCACAAGCAAGAAGCATTTTCAGCCCTTGCACAGAATATTATCTATTTATACAAAACTGGTGATTCCTGTTAATCGTTACTCAGAGTTTCTTACATGATGTGTTTCTTCAAGTTTAGCATGAATAGCAAAGAAGTGAATCACTACCTTTGCATAAATATAAATAATAATAGTAGTCGTAGTCGTCGTCGTCCATGGGTGGAATTTTTAAATATTTTAATGCATTGTTCTGCATGTTTCCATAAATCACACATTTCTTACAATCGTAGTTTGTATTCATGGGATGGTTATTGTACAGTCCGTAGTGGCCATGGACATCAGGTGGATCATAGTTCATGTATTCATTTACTCAGATGAACTGAAGGTTGTTCATCCAATTTTCACCAACAAAAAGGCTGATTGGGGTATATGGGCATTTGTGTGTGTATTTGATAGGGAGGAGTGTGTGGTGATGTTAGACTTGTTTCATTATTTGTGTATGCAGATGTCAGGGGTGGATAGAATAGTCCATTCGTTTGACTTTAGTCACAGTAGGTGCCTCCTCAGTGAATTCAGATGTAGTAGTGTCAGGAAGTGCAGCTATTCTGTGGTTGAAGTTCATCGTCTGAGTTGACAAATGATGTTCTTCTCTTAAAGTGTCCTTTTAATTAATTTTGAATAGGGAAATAATGGCATAGAACCAACTGGTCTATAATAAAAAATGCTACACCATTGCACGTGTGCAACTTATGCCTAGAGGAAACCCTGGAGATCATAACATCCAGTGAAAACATAATTAGTAGACACTCCAAAGTAATTATATCATGTAAACATAAAAGTAAGGCATCATTTCTAGAATTCAAAAAGAACATTTTGAAACAGTAAAACACTAAATATCATTAGCATCTAATGGAACAAGAGAAGAGCATATAAACCAATTAAACAAAATAACCATTATTTCCCTATGCTATATGCTATATCATTGTACCACCAAAAGTAATTAAAAAGACACTTTAACCCTTTCATTACTGTATTTATTTTGAGATGTTCTGTGTTTCTTTCAATTATAACAAAGAATTTAGTAAAATAACTTAGTTATCATTAAGCTAGTGTTAGGAGCATTAATAGTGACTAAGGTTTGGTGGAAGATTTTGATTTAAAACTTATGAGAGCAAGATATTTGTACTCAGAGCTAGAACCGAATTGGTAACGAAAGGATTAAGGGGAAAACATCATTTGTCAACTCAGACAATGAACTTCAACCACAGAATAGCTGCACTTCCTGACACTACTACATCTGAATTCACTGAGGAAGCATCTGCTGTGACTAAAGTCAAACAAATGAACTATTCTATCCACCCCTGACATCTGCATACACAAATAATCAAACAAGTCTAACATCACCACACACTCCTCCCTACCAAATACACACACAAATGCTCACATACCCCAATCAACCTTTTCATTGGTGAAAATTGGATGAACAACCTTCAGTTATACATTTGTTGCTTCCAACATTAATGCCATATCACCTAAGGAAATGAATACATGAACTATGATCCACCCAATGTCCATGGCTACTACAAACTGTACTGTAACCATCCCATGAATACAGACTATGATTGAAAGAAACGTGTGATTTGTGGAAATGTGTAGAGCGATGCATTAAAATATTTATAAGTTCCATCCATGGATTATTATTATTACTATATTTATCCTACATTATATCAGCACAGCTCAATGCAACCCTATGAAACTGAAATTGCAAGTTGATAGTCATTAGACTGCAGCTGACATAATAAAATAGCTTTTGTATGCCTACTCAAAAATGTTTTCCATAAACACACAGATGTGTACATTTATTCATATATAGATATAGATATATGTATATATATATCAATGCATAAAAAATGTGTACAATAATTAAGATTTGGGGAGTGAAATTTTAAAACTCTTTAATATGATTATCATCATCATTTAGGATAGTGGATTAAGAGAATCATTGAAGCATTGGAAGGAAATGCTTTCCATTATTAATTTCAGATTTTTATGGTGTGAGAGTAAATCTCAGATTTGAGGTCAACTTTACCAATTGGGATTGATAAAATAAGTACCAGTCAAGTGCTAGATATCAGTGGTATCAACTAACACCTTTCCCCTTAAAAAATTGCTAGCCTTTTGTGCCAAAATTTGAAAACATCATTGTTATTATTTTTCTTTTCTAGTCGGCTTATGATGGAGCCTTCGACACATTCCCACATGACAGCACGACAACCCATAAAGAAAGTGAACGTCACCAATTGTTACGAGAAGTCCGTTACTATGGAAATAGAGACACCCGGCCAAATGTATCATTTGCTTAAAACTATGATTTTATTTTTTTGTTTATATATGTTTTCATATCCTTCATCATCTCGCCTCCTCCTCACACCCCTAATTATTACTGTGCAACTGATTATCAAACTTGAGAAATGCCTCCAGTTCAACTTGGCATGGTGTGAAGTTACTCACAATCATCAGGATTGAATATTTTAATTGTATTATCAATTTTTTTTTTTTTTTCTTGTGATCAAAACAATTTTTTGTAATGGATATTTTGCTAGAGGGAAAGAAGAGAAAAATAAATCAAACGAAAATGATGGACTCTAAGGAATTTTGTGGAAGCATTTTGGAAAGTTAGCAATGACAAAAGGAAGAAATGAAGGTTTGAGAAAGAAAGAAAGAATGAGAGAGAGAAAAAAAGGAAGAGAAGGAAAAAAAGAGAAAATCAATGTGCTGATTTCCTTCTTTCTAAAATAAAAGATTAAAAAAATAAAAACATTATTATAATAATAATAATCTTTAATTAACCATTAAATAATTTTCAGAGGAAACAACAAAAAAGAAGAAAA
>NC_069003.1:19108044-19128222 GCF_001194135.2 Octopus bimaculoides
TATATATATATATATATATATATATATATTGTATATGTATGTATTATATATATTATATATATATATTGTATATGTATGTATTATATATATTATATATGCATGTGTATTTAAGAAAAAAATACTTACAGGCTAAGATTGCTTGATGGGGAAAAATGCTATCATTTGCAAAGCATTCTATGGTGTCACCATGGCTTTTGAACAGTTTGACTGTTTGTATTGTTTTCTTATGTATGTTGACACTCTACATTGAGTACTTGAATCTTTTGTTCAAACTATATATATATGCAGTGAGATGGGGTGTTTTTGTATGTATATACAATTGAGTTGAAGGTAGTGTTTTTATAAAAAAAAAGAAAAGTATAATATTCACTATAAAAAAGCAAAAGGCCCCAAACAGGAGAAAAGTCTAAGGTCTGAGTAGATGGAAATAGAGAGTCAGTTACTACAGTGTTTCACAATCAATAGCTCGTCAGACAGTGAAGAGTGAAAGGTAAGACTAAGGGGGAAAATTTATTGACCATGGGGTAGTGAATTAAGAAGGATGATTTTAATAGCTGAAACAGAGAGAAGAATGTAAGATTTTAAAATATATAGTCATGCATATATATGAGGGATGATCTAAATTGGTCATGGGCAAACTGGCTCACGGGACCTTCTCAATGACATATCTAATGAAAAATTATCCTGATTTTTTATTTTTTATTAGTGCAGCTTGTCTGATGATAAGCTGTCTCATGCAGCCCTTTTCTCAAAAAATGGTTGCCCTTGCCTGATAGATATATAAGGATATATAAATTATATATACATACTAGGAAAAATTTGCATATAAGCATAAATATATACATATATCTATCTAGGTACAAGCATAGTTGTGTAATTAAGGAGTTTACTTTGTTTAACTGTTTTTCCATGATAGCATGTGTTGGACAGGGACTAACTTCTGATAGCCTTTTACAGTTGGATGTTGTTCTTGTCATCGAAGCTATTTTTCAAGGAAGAGCTTGGTTTTCTTTATTTTCACATCATTGGTTTTAGAAAGTGCAGAGCAGTCAGTTGTAATGCAAACATTGTATCACTGTTTTGCTCAAAGTTTTAAAATGTTAATTCACACACCTATGTATTTGCATGCACACACACACACGCTGTTCTATTCACAAGGCATTGGCCAGTGTGTGTATGTAAAGGATAAATACTCCCTTTGGTCACAAATGACTATGGAATTGCATCTAGGCACAAATCAGGGCAAGGTTGTTTGTGGAAGATCAACAGTCACCCATGCATACCAATACCCTCTGTCATGTTATCAATGTTGTCCAAGGGAAAGGTAAAGACCAATACAGCTTGGCACCTGTGATGTTGCGACTCATTTCTACAGCTGAGTGAACTGGAGCAATGTGAAATAAAGTGTATTGCTCAAGAACACAACACACAACCCAGTCTAGGAATCGAACTCAGAACCTCATGACCGTAAGCTCAATGCTCTAACGTCTGAGTTCTTCACTGGGTTGTGTGTGTAGGAAACAAAATTAATTTGAAAAGATTCAGAGTGATCATTGGCATGAATTTGGATTAGAGAAATGAAAAAGGTGGTATACTAGGTACATGATAAATGAGAGTAATTAAACAAATGACTAACAAAAATTGCAGGTGACTCTCTATAAAAGTGGTTGATTAATCAATCTCTTGAATTAAGATACCATTATAGAAAATAATACAAGTCTTCCCTGAAGACCAGACAGCTGTAAACATGTTTCTACTTTAGTGAACATCATCTTACCTGGACTCCCGCTAGACATAAGACAATCATATATACGTGTGTGTGTGTGTTTATGTATATACATATAACAACTCTACTCACACATTTGGTGGTCCAGGGCTGTACTAAATGACCCTTGTGCTAGAGGACAATGGGACTGAACCCAAAACCACCACTTAGTTGCAAAGCAAAGTTCTTAACCATTCAGCCATGCCTGTGCCTATATCAATACACACACACACACACACACAAGTGAATATAAGAACCAGAAGATGGATGTAAAGGAGCCCACACTTCATTCTACGCACAATACTGTATTGTTTAAACATGCATGAAAAATATACAACAATGTAATATATATGAAGGACTTTAGTAGATAGAAACTGAAAGAACCCCATTATGTATATATATATATATATATATATAAAACAACTTTCAGGAACAATAGTGATTTATTGAGGCAGAAGGTTGTGGATATCATCTACTCCATTCCTCAATTCATATTATCTACTCCATTCCTTAACTATATGTGTGTGATTGTTAACAATTTACACTATGCTGTAAAAGGTGTTGCTACCATTTGTTGACATTTCTTGTCAGACAAGTCAACTGTTAACTCTGTGCTTTCAAATTCCAAAAGGATAAAAATAATAAAAGTCCTCATACTTGAAACACAGGTGAAGATTTATGATAGAAAGAGCAGCCAGCTTTAAAAAAAAATCCCACCCTAAACATCATTGGAAAAACAGGCATTAAACAAATGATAAAAGATATATACTTACTTGTTTCAGTCATTTCACTGTGTTCATGCTGGGGCATCACTTCAAAGGCTTTACTTGAAGAAATTAATTCCAGTATTTATTTATATTTTTTTCCTAAAGTCTGGTTCTTATTCTGTTGTACTTGCTTGTCAAGGTGGTGGTAGGCATGTGTATGAGGCTCAGTTGAAAAGTTCATAGGCTGACCAAGATTCTCTCATGAAATGTGACCGAATGAAGTTTATTTTTCAACATAGTCCCCTTTGTAGTCTGCACACTTCTTCCATCAGTGTTGCAGTGCTTGGATCCCATTGGTGAAGCGTTCATCCTGTTGGTCAAAAAAGTCATCAACAGCATATATGATGTCATCATCACACTGTCACTGGTTCCTAGCCAAGTGTTTTTTTCATGTAGAACAAATGATAGTCAGATGGGGCCAAATCAGGAGAATAGGGACAGTGATCAACCAGTTCAAAGCCACAGTCACCCACAGCAGCCATTGAAACCAAGAACTTGTGTGCTGGAGCATTGCTCTGATGAAACAAGACCTCTTTCATCAGTTTTCCTGGGCGTTTGATCTTGATAGTCTCTGATAACTGCCTCAGCAAGTTGGTATAATATTCACCATTGATGGTGTGACTCTTTTGAAGATAGTCAATAAGCACAATGCCTTTTGCATCCCAAAACAACTGTGGTCATCCCTTTCCCTGCAGATGAAATGACCTTTGCCTTCTTTGGAGGGGTGTTTCCACTGCATGGGTTGTCTTTCTGTCTCTGGCTTAAAGTGATGAACCCAGCATTCATTCCAAGTTAGGAAACCAGTTGGATCTACTTCAAGCAATGTCAGATTTTCCAGCAATCATGTCAGCATGAATGTCGTTGGGGGCTAAACCCTTTTTCTACAGGTACTTCATAATGCTGTGATGGGAAATTTTGTCCATTTTCAAGAAAAGTTACTAGTTAGCTTTGAAGTCCTTTTTAAACAGTCAGGTGTCAGTTTACCTGGAAAGAAAGAATGCAGTTATTAACAAGCAGTTGAAATTAATGCATGCAAGATTTCACAGCTTTACCATCACTCCTTCATATGAACTTTTCCACCCACCCACATATATATACAAAGGGCTTCCACACAATTTCCATCTGCTAAATTCACTCTGAAGATATTGATTGGTGAGCTCAAGGCTACAGTAGAAAGCAGCACATGCTCAAGGTGTCCTACAGTGAGACTGAACCCAAAGCCACAGTTGCAAAGTGAGCTTCCTCACTACACAGCCATACCTCAGCTTTTATATAATAAGGAAGAGAGATGAGCAAAAATATGTAAATACTAATAATTTAGTGAAAATAATTAGTCTCTAAATTAAATTTAGAAACTGATTCCTTTTACTTGAATATAGAAAATGATATTTTTTATACATGTGTACACATATATACATGATACCAATTCAAATTAGCTGGCCTTGACTCCACCTACGTGAAGTAGTTCCTTATATTTAAAATTCTGGTACCACTTCTTAGTGTAACACAAGACGCATACACATACATGCACACACACGAGTATATATATATATATATATAAGGGTAGTATAAACAATATTCAGGCCCTGCAATTAAAATAGACAATAAAGAATTATAATAAAACTACTAACAATAATGAAGGAGTCAGCAAGTAAGAGTTTAGGGTTTATACAACAGCAGATAAGGAGAAGGATTGATAGAATTTAAAGGTTTGGAAATTGACAGTGAAATAGTCAAAGACAAGAGATAGATGTTTTTGATGCTGATATTATACAGAGAAACCAAAGAACTGCTAGATGAGGGAGGTGGGTGGGTGTTATCCTCTACCGCTTAACAACTGGTTTTTGTTTCTGTCCACTGTAACTCAGCAAGGAAAGAGAGCCTGTTATGAAGGAGAGGATATTGTGTTGAAAAATGGTTAAAGATCAATTGAGTTATGTGGTAAGAAGCTTGCTTCCCAACCACATGGTTCTGGGTTCAGTGATGCTTTGGACTAGGTAGTGTGTGTGTTGCTTGAAAACTGTATTTATGTCTCCATAATTTAGCAGTTCAGCAAAAGAGACCAATAGAATAATTACCAGGCTTTAAAAATAAAAGGAAAACAAGTATTAGGATAAATTCATTCAACTAAAATTCCTCAAGGCCGTGCCCCAGCATGGCCAGTCTAAAGACTGAAACAAGTAAAAGACAGATGTTTCTATGGGTATGTATAAAATAAGGTGTGATTGCTGTTTGGTGGAGAAAATGAGAAGATATAAGCTGATAGTGTAGGGTTAGTTTGTTAAGGATGAAAAATAGGAATGGAACTTTTCAGTGAATGTTATTCGTTGTTTTTCCCTTCAAAAATATTATCTTCCAATAATTGTGTGTATATATATATACACACACACACACACACATGTTTAGATATAAATATATAAGCATATGTCTGTGTGTATGTATATTTATATATACAAATGTACAAGATATGCCAAAGGTAAGCAGAGTTAGCGGTTGTAGTAACTGACTAAGGGATACAGATGTATATATGTAATATATAAATGCTTGTGCATGTATAATATATGTATGCAATTATATGTAATATGTTTAAGTTTGAATGTATATACATACACACAACACTCAGTCTCACATTTTAAAATCATTCCTTTCATGGTTATATATATAAAAAAAAGAAAAACTTACAGGGGTGTTGCATATTTTAATTAAGTCTCCATGAACTGCTTAATTGGAACTAGCGTAAAAAAAAAAAGATATAGATCAGTTTAATATACACCTATAACTCAAATGGTACAGCCTCGTCTCACACACACACACACACACACATACAGAGACTGACACGTCAGTTTCTTGCTGAGTATTGCATTAAGGGTACATATGTCTGCGGAGTACTCAGCGACTTAGACATTCATTCAATGAGCAGGTAATTCAGTTTATTAAACTGCTGGATCCTCATTATTGAACAACTGAGACCCACCACCACAATACTTACATACATACATACGTATATATATATAAAATAACAAGAATTTGCAAGTATAATAGAAAAAATGTAAATATATATTTTTTAAAATTCACTGACACAAGTGTTTTTTTTCTTTTTGTTTTCATTTTATTTTTTCATTGCTTTGAGTATTTTTGTTGGAGTAGTTTGTTTTATCTTTTGTATTCTTATTATTAAGACAGCAATCTGGCAGTGTCAAGTGCCACCAAGATCGACTTAGCCTTCCTTTTGGTGTTGGTGATGGTGGTGGAGTGTCAATAAAATAAAGTGCCAGGGAAGTACTGGGACTGGTGGTATCAACTAACCCCCACCTCTCAAAATTGTTGGCTTTGTGCCTAAATCAGAAACAATTATTATTATTGATAATAATAAGCAGGGTGGAGAGCTGGCAGAACCATTAACACACCATGCAAAATACTCAGTGGCATTTCATCTGTCTTTATGTTCTGAGTTCAAATTCTGCCACAGTTGATTTTGTCTTCCATCCTTTTGAGGTTGATAAAATAAATACCAGGCAAGCACTGGAGTTGATGTAATCAACTTACCCCATTCCTCGAAATTGCTGGCATTGTGCCAAAATTTGAAACCATTACTACTGTTAATAAAAATGCTGATAATAATTCAGTTATGTGAAGGAGAGAGACTTCTCTCTCCTTCATTCTGAGATCAAATCCCACCAAGGTCAATTTTGTCTTTCATCTTTTTGGGGTCAATGAAATAAGTGGAATATTGGGGTTGATGTAATCGACAAGCCCCCCCTCACCCCAAATTTCAAGCCTAATATTGTTATTAAGGCAGCAAGCTGGCAGTCATTTGAGCCTCAGGTAGAATAACTCACAGTATTTGTTTGAGCTCTTTACATTCCAAGTTCAAATCTCACCATAGTTACCTTTGTCTTTCATCACTCTGAGGTTGATAAAGTAAAGAACCAATCAAATACTGGGGTTGATTTAATCCACTAATCCTACTCCCACTTTTACCTAATTCAAAAACAATTAAGCCAAGTGGATTGGCAAAATCATGAGAGCATCAGATTGACTTAAAGTATTTATTCTAGATCTTTACCTTTCACCCTTCCTAGCAATTCTTGGGGTCAATTCATTTCCTTTTCCCTGGTCTTGTATCTATCTTTCTATCTTTTACTTGCTTCATTGGGCTGCTGCCATTCTGGGGCACCACCATAAAGGGTTTTAGTCGAACAAATCGACTTCCAGACTTATTTTCAGTCTGGTGCTTATTCTGTTGGTCCCTTTTGCCAAACTGCTTGTGTTCCAAGTTACACTGGGACACAAACAAACACCACTTGTCAAGTGATAGAAGGGAGCACGCTAAGACACATACACACATGTATGCAATGAGATTCCACACAGTTTCCGTCTTCTAAATCAACTCACAAGGCACTGATTGGCCTGGGGTTATAGGAGAGGACAATGCCCAAAGTACTTGGCAGTGGGATTGAACCTTAACCACACAGCTATGCCTGCATAGATTTTCCTCTTTTTTTTTCTTTATCTTATTTTGGTCTTGTTTGTTCCATAAAGAATTTTACTGTTTCACACTCCGTGACATGTTTAATTGTCAAAGAAATTTTAAAACCAACAGATTGAAAATTGGATTATGGAATAAAAAAGAAAAAATTTTGTTTCCCCTCAATCCTTTCCACTTTCAATCCCCACATCCTTTACAAACATCCAAGAATTTAAAAAAATAAACTCAGTAGATGAATTATAAAATAAAGCTTAAAATAGGAAATAATTAACTCAATAAATTAATCCTGAGTATTTCAAGAACAAAGTGGGGATGGGGCAGAAAAGGTTGTTTATACTCGTTTAAATGCTTTCACAAAATTACAAAATGTTACATGAAAATTGGAGATGATTTAAATCTTTAGCATTTAAACTGGCCATATCAGACCCAAATATTCTACCCGTTTTAGGTTCAAAGTAGCCAGATCCAACCTCTTGCATCTACCCTGCAATGACAATATTGAAATCTAGAAGCAGTGAGATAATACATGATTAATTCAAAACAATGTGAATAAATAAGGACTACATTTGACAGAATGATCTGAATGCTAAAGGGTTACATTCAAAAGAAAAACTTGATGGTGGGGATCACAAGCTTTAGTGAAATTTCTTTATAATTCTAATTGAAACGGAATAGACATGGCTGTGTGGTTAAGAAGGTTGATTTGAAACCATGTGGTTATGAGTTCAACCCCATGCTGTGGGATTGAAACTGCAACCATTGCTTTTGAACAAGTATTTTATACTGCAGTTAATTTTGAATGACTGACGAATTGACTTGTGAGTGGAATTTGGTACATGGAAACCTGTTATGTATGTGTGGGGGTGTGTCTGGACTGGCTTGTGCGGGTGGCACAAAAAAGACACCATTTCGAGCGTGGCCGTTTTCGTGCGGGTGACACGTAAAAGCACCCACTACACTCTCTGAGTGGTTGGCGTTAGGAAGGGCATCCAGCTGTAGAAACTCTGCCAAATCGGACTGGAGCCTGGTGTTGCCATCCGGTTTCACCAGTCCTCAGTCAAATCGTCCAACCCATGCTAGCATGGAAAGCGGACGTTAAACGATGATGATGATGATGATGATATATATGCATGCATGCATATATGTAAGTGTTCATATGTGTGTGTATTGGGTTGTGTCCCTTTATATCTAGAGGTAACTTAGCCATTTGATTCACAGAGGTCAATAAAACAAGTACTGGAAGGTGGGTATTGATATGATCAGTTAAGACCTTTGACATTTACACTCCAGCATAGTCCAGAGATAGAAGCCAGCAGTAAAAAATATATGAAATAAGAAATAATCTGTCTTTATAAACCCTACCAAAAAAAAAGGAAGTCAGGAGGGGGAGTTTCTGGATCATGGAGGATGGTGATCCTTCATGAGTCATATAGATTCATAGGGTTGGTTTCCCAGTTTATGTGGTGTATGTATTCTGCCCCTGGGTGGGACAACATTCCATCACAGGATTACTCCTTTTTGCCAGCTGATTGAACTATGGAGGACTGGATTAAAGTATCCTTCTTGTTGGTGCTGCAACAGCCAATCGTCACTGATGTAAATAAATTCATTTGTACCAAATATTTGCACATCACTTCCTCCTGCTCTTTCCTTCACCAAATTCCATTGACAAATTGTGAAACCTCCATATACCAGAAATCACCTTCTCACTGCACACATACACACCTCTGCAAGCCAAAAAGGAGACCTCTGTGCAATCACTTAGTCTGTTAGAAACAGTAACCAAACTTGCCTCAAATCACACATGCAAGCTAATGAGGGAACCTCTATACAGTTGCTCAACCTGCAAGAAACAGTAGCCAAATCTCATTCAAATTACACCCCACAGATATACACTTCCATACAGGCCAACAAGGGGTCCTCTTCACAGTCACTTAAAGCCCTAAAAATAGTAGCCAAATCTCTTCACTGGCATATGCACCCATACAAGCTGAGGGGACCTCTACTTGCTAAAAATAGCCAAATTTCCCTCAAACCACACTTCACTGATATACCCATAGCAGCCAAAGAGGAGACCTCTACACAGTCACTCAATATGCTAAAAATAGTATCCAAATCATACCCTGCCATCTTAAAAGAAATGAGGGATGTGTAATGTCAGTGTGCATACACAACAGAGTGTAAGCGTCCTGAGAGAACAGTTGGGCATAAGAAGCATTAAATGTGGTGTGCAAGAGATACAACTGTGCTGGTATGGTGTTCCGTATGGATGAAGACAGCTGCGTGAGGAGGTGCCACTCCCTAACTGTGGAAGAGGAAGACATGGGATGAGGTGGTGAAGCATGACCTTCGAACATTGGGTCTCACAGAGGCAATGACAGGAGACCAAGACCTTTGGAGATATGCTGTGAGGAGAAGACCTGGCAACTAAAGTGACATCGCAGCCACACATGTCCGGCCCAGTTAAGAGTACCCCTGATGCTTGAGAAGACCTGTTGAGTCAAATAAAATCAATATCATAACTGTAGCCAGTGCCCCCAACTGGCTCCTGTGCCAGTGGCACATAAAAAGCAGCATCCAAACATGGCTGATGCCAGTACCCCCTGACTGGCCCCTGTGCCGGTAGCACGTATAAAGGACTATCCGAACGTGATCGATACCAGGTCCGCCTGATTGGCTTCTGTGCCGGTGGCACGTAAAAAGCACCCACTACACTCTTGGAGTGGTTGGTATTGGGAAGGGCATCCAGCTGTAGAAACATTGCCAGATCAGATTGGAGCCTGGTACAGCCACTGGCTGTCCAGACCTCGGTCAAACCGTCCAACCCATGCCAGCATGGAAAATGGATGTTAAACAATGATGATGATTGAATAATAACAGTAAGATATACAAAATGTCTAAATAAAAGATGAAATGGTTACTGCTTGATAAGGTCTCATCTGGCACCAAATAGCATGTGCACACACACTCTCTCCCACCCACTTCTCTTCAGTTCTCAAATATAGTTATTTTGTTTGAATGCCCTCTACCAATGACAGCACCTTTGCCATGAATTTGGTGCAATTTCTAATTAACAAAAATCAGCAACTGTTTTTCTTGCATGCACATGAATATACACATACATTTTATTTTTGTTGGGTCAGTCTCTTGCTACTCTGAGTTTTACCTGTGAGTCTGCCTGAAAATCCTATGTACTCACAGGTGAGCAACAGACTGACTCAACCAAAATAAATATCATTAATCTATACTATAGCATCGAGTACACTTTTTCCTAGCAGTATATATATATATATATATATATATATATATATATATATATATATTTGTATGTATGTATAATGTTTTGCAAGGGCAAGGTTGATAGTAACTTTGAAGTTTCACCAATGACCCTTTGACAGACTAATGAAGCCAATCACCACTGCAATTTCAAAGTTACTGTCAACCTTTTCCATGTAAAATAAATTTTGTACTCTGGTAAAATTACTTATCAAGTACTCTTTAAGTTAACATTTGATTTTTTTTTTTCTAACATGATTTTTTTTATAAAACATAAGCATCAATATACATATATATTTATATTGCATATATACACATATATATATATATATACATACATTATTGTATTGATTAAACTTTTGAAAGTTGTTATACACCACTAATCACAATGCACTTCCTCACATTGTAGCTTTCAAATAATGCCACTCCACTGGCTAGGTGGCCAGGCCAACATTTCCCCTGAATGGCACGCCAGTCTTTTGCAGGGTTACCTGTTTACAGCTGAATGGGATGTAAAATGAAGTGTTTTGCTCAATACCACAACACACTGCCCAACTTGGAATCAAAGCCATGATCTTGCGATTATAAGTGCAACACCCTAACCATTAAGCCATGCACCTTCACGCATACATATATACATATATATCTATATACACACATGTGTATTAAAATAAAAGACAAAAATCTCAAAAGCTTCATTTAGAAACAGAATTACTTCTTCAAACCTCAATCTTGCCATATTTATTGTCCATTATATTCACTTCTAAAAAATGTTATCGAGTTTCCGTTCAAACTTTTGGAAATTATTATCAAAATATATTTAAAAAAGAAAATATTCTAATCAAGACTAAAATTTAAACAGTTTTATTATATCTTCTGTTATTTTTGTACATCATTTCCTGGTCTTTCTCTTTCTCTCTTCACTCAAAATTCCAAACAACACCTTCTCCCTACCCACTGTAAATATTTTTTCTGAACACAGTTTACCCGTCAGCACCTGACTTCACTATCATGGCTATATCATTATTAGATGTTTGAGGTAGTGAACAGGTAGTTAACCTAAGAAATCCAGTTGTTTGGACAGTGGACTTCACTGTTTCGAAATATGGAGAAGAATAAAATAAAATACATAAAAGAATCTGATATTTGCATTTTTCTTAGATGTTTTCACTGTTGTACAATTTAGAGATTGTTCACTTCCAAACATAGCCACATTCATTATTGAATGAACACAACCACATTCATTCACTGCTAAACATAAACACATCTATTCACTTTGAAATAGCTATATGTGTTCAGCAAGTGAGCATAGCCAAAATTGTTCGTTACTGAGAATTGCTATGCGTGTTTGCTGCTCAACATAACCAAGTTTGTTCACTACTGAGCATTAATACATGTGTTCACTGCTCGGCACAGCCAGAATTCATTCACTATGTGTGTTCATAGTTCAACATACCCAAAATTTATTTACTACAAAACATGTTCACTGTTCAGCACTATCATATTTGTTTGCTACTGAGCATTGCTACATGTGTCCACAGCTCAGCATAGCCAAATTTTTTCCTTGACTGAACACAGTTTTATTTTTCCAAGAATGTTTATAAGTTTGCTGTGTACAGTTGTAATAGTAGTTGTTTCTCCCTGTAAAAGGTGACTGTAGTGAAGCAATGTTACCCTATGGTGAACAACTGTCATAATCTATTAACATACATTGTTTACTGTTGTACACTGACTAAGATGGCAGTCTGTCATCAATTGCACAACAAATAATAAATTAATAATCTAGGAATAAACAAATGACTGTGATTCCTCTGCCATATGTAATTAGCTTTTGAAGTACATCATTATGAAACATGGTGTATAAATCCTACATGGCCACCATGCCTGACACAAGTTGACTGAAGAAGGGAAATGACATTAAATTATCAGTACAACAAACATTATTATGCAATCCAGCCTCATATTTTCTTCCATAATTATCAAAAGAAACTTGCACATTGTTATTTAGCTACCATAAATTATATGGTAAAACATACTTGAAAGCAGTGTGTGTATTTGTAGATGCGTGTGTGTGTGTATACAGGGGTTGGATAAAATAATGGAAACACCTTAAAATTTCAAACAAATTTTTTTTGATATTGGGTAGAACTGCCTTTGGCAGTAATTACAGCTTGAAAATCTACAAGGTATGGGCTCGTACAAAGTTTGAATTGTTTCCAAAGGAATTTTTGTCCATTCTTCAGCTAAAACAGTCTCCAGTTCTTGTCGTGATGATGATGGAGGATATCGACTCCTTGCTTGTTTTTCTAAAATGCACCATAAATGTTCAATAATATTGAGATCTGGAGACTGTGGTGACCAGATAAGATGTTCAACTTCACTAGAATGTTCTTCATGCCATTCAGTAACAACTTCAGCTGTGTGAATTGGTGCATTATCATCCAGAAAGATTGTATTTCCCTCTGGAAACAGTTCCGCAACTGTTGGATGAATTTGATCAGATAAAATGCTTAAATAGTGACTATTTAATTCTTCCATGAAGGGAAACCATTGGGCCAGCAGATTTCCAAGATATAGCCCCCCAGATCATCACAGATCCTCTTCCATGTTTAACAATTAATTGGAAGAAGGCAGTCTGGGTCAAATGCTTCTTTTGGCTGTCTCCACACGTATACTCGGCCAGTGGTCAGAAATATGGTAAAGGATGACTCGTCCAAGAAAATAACATTCTTCCACTGCTCTAGGGACAATTCTGTAGGTTTTTACTCCACTCTAAACGCTTTGCAATGTTTGTTTTTGAAAGTAGTGGTTTTCTGATTGCAGCCCTCCTGTGAAATCTGGCTTTGTGCAGCTCCTGGCAAACAGTTTTTGTGGAAACTGGATTCTTGAGGTGGTCATTAAGCTCTGCAGTAATTGGGAGCTATGCTTTTGTGATCCTTTCTAACAATTCGCATAAGAGTCTGACAGTCGGTATCTGAAAGTTTTGGTTTTCTTCCGGAGTTTTGTTTTGACAAGGAGGTTTTTCCCTCTTTCTCAAAGGCCGTCATTACTTTCAAGATAGTACTTCCTGATACACCAAACATTTTGGCAGTTTTCATTACGCTAGCGCCTGCCATACAAGCACCAATAATTTAGCCTCTTTGAAAGTCTGACAGATCTGTTATTTTAATGAATTTTAATTACCTTTTCCTGATGATATCTGAAAAGAAACCACTTTAGCAAAACATATTAAGCAATACTAACAATAAATAAAAAAACATAAAAATAAACAAGCTTTTGACGGTTTTATAGATATTTCAAAATTATGATGCTATGATGTTAGGTGTTTCCATTATTTTGTCCAACCCCTGTATGTATATATATATATATTTATATATATAATGATTTTCTTAAATTAAAAACTATTGATTACATTAAAAAAATCTTTACAAAAACTGACACAAAAAAGTTTTTGTATACGGTATGTGTATACATGCATGAATATATATGAGACAGTACCTTTGGAAGGTTTCCTATACCTTAGCACCTGGCTGAATAAGTCTTTGTGAAGCTTGTTCAAGGGATCATCCTTATTTTGGAGCAAGGGACTTGTCTCTTCCAGGTCCATAATTCTAAGAAGATACACAGTTCTAGGTTTCAGGAGATCTTGAAAATAATCAAGAATTTGGGAGGGTCTTTTTTATATTAATTTGGTACATTAAGCAAATATATGGATCAGTTTGCGTTCTGGCGGGAACGGTTCGAAGAAGTTGCCGATTCGAATAATGATCAGTCGTGTGATGACAAGGTTGATGTTTTCCGCTACGCTCGCGCTTGTTTATATTTAAATGAGAAGAATGGCGATAGCAGTTTTGTATCTAATGGCGATAGGTAGTTTCACTACATATATATACACACACACATACATACATACATATATGTATGTATTTACATATATATAAATATACATATATTCATGTATATACATATATGCCTATACATATATATATATATTAATAGTTATCGCCAAGCCAACATGGCAGTCCCAATGTCTATATATATATATATATATATATATACATACATACATCATATATATATATATATATATATGAGTGGTTGGTGTTAGGAAGGGCATCCTGCTGTAAAAGTTCTGCTAAAAGTCTGCCTGACTGGCTCCTGTCAAACTTTCCTCCCCATGCCAGCATGGAAGGTGGATGTTAAACAATGATGATGATGATATATATGGATATATATATATACTCTGGTTGAAGTAAGAACTAGCGATACCACGAGTAGAAGAAAAGCTAACCAGGAGATTAATCTCACTGTAAACATCAACCATCAATATCAGAACAATTTACTCCCTGCTTTGGATTTAATGAAGGGTTTGTTGCAAAATTCTGAGAACATTACCGAATATAACCAGCACCTGAATGAGGTTGAACTGTTACTATAGCAACCAAGAGGAGGACACCAACCACAATGTATCAGAGCATCAACAATGACAAAATGCCTTGTGATATTTCATTTCATTACATTCTGAGTTCAGCTCTCATGGAGATTATCTTTATCTTGATGAAAATAAGAAGTACTAAGTAGAGGGCCTTCTACATGTTAGAAATTATTATTATTATTATTATTAAGAAGCAGTGAGTTGGCAGAATCGTTAGCAAGCCAGAGAAAATGTTTTTCAGCATTTTCTTCCTGTTTTACATTCTCAGTTCAAATTTCACTGACGATTTTGCCTTTCATTCCTTTTGGGGTCAATGAAATAAATACCAGTTGAACATTGGAGTCAACTAACCTCCTCCCTAAAATTTCAGATCCTGGACCTTTAGGAAAAAGGATTATTATTATTATCATTATTATTATTATCATTATTATTATTATTAATATTATTATTATTATTATTTAAGATAGTGATCTGACAGAACTGTTAGCATGCTAGACAAAATGCTTAGTGGCATTTTGCCTGTCTTTAAATCTGAGTTCAAATACTACCAAAGTCAACTTTGCCTTTCATCCTTTCAAGGTCGATAGAATAAGTACTGATTGATCATCAGGGTTGATGTAATCGACATACACCCCTGCCCTGAAATTGCTGGCTTTGTGCCTAAATCAGAAATAATAATGATTATAATAATGATTTCTCATTTAGGCAAAAGTTCAGCAATTTTGCAGGGAAGGGATTGGTTAATACTAGCCTCAGTACTTAACTCAGAGTTAATTTTTATTGACCCCAGAGGAATGAAAGGCAAAGTTGATCTCTTTTCATCATTTCACAGTCAATAAGATAAAGTAGCAGTCAAGTACTGGGTTTTATGGTACTGACTTACCCCTCCCAACAAAGTTTCAGCCCTTGTGCCCATTTTAGAAATAATAAAAAATAATACTAATGTGATTATTATTATTATTATTATTATTAAGGCTGCAGAAAGTGGTGAGCTGGCAGGATTGTAAGCATGCCTGACAAAATGCTTGGTAGCATTTCGTCTGTCTTTATATTTTGAGTTTAAATTCTGCCAAGGTCAACTTGCCTTTCCTCTTTTTTGGGAGTCAATAAAATAAGTACCAGTTGAGCATTTGGGTCAATGTAACTGATTAGCACACTCCCTTAAAATTTCAGGCCTTGTGCCTATAGTAGAAAGAATTATTATTGAGGTAGTAAGATGGCAGAATTGTTAGCACATTGGACAAAATGCTTAGCAGTATCTCTTCTGGCTTTTTATATTCAGAGTTCAAATTCCTCCAAGGTTACATTTGCCTTTCGTCTTTTTGGGGTCAATTAAGTTAAGTACAAGTTGAGTACTCGGTCTCACTCTCTCCCCTCAAATTTGCTGGCTTTATGCCAAAATTAGAAAAATTATTTTCCATAAACTTTTGTCTTCAGAACTTTTAAAATATTGATAAAAAATTTTTTTTAAATGCCGATCATGAGTATGGGCAGGGTTGGGGGTGATGTTTGGAAGAATTTCATTTCTTGTAGGGATTATGGGATTTTAGAAACCAAAATGGAGAAAATTTTTTTTTTTTTTTTTTCTTAACTATTGATTTAACTAAAACTTTTTATCTTTTTCTGTCAGCATTTTCTTTTCTGTTGATAATGAATATTTTGTGATATTCAGGTACATTTCAAAATATAAAGAATGTAGTTAAATAAAATTAAAAAGAAAAACGTCTGAAATCTGGAATAAGAGGGAAAAAATTTTCTTTACAACAAATATTTCACAAAATAAAATTTTCAAAAACTTCAAAATAAAAAGAAACAATATATATATATATATATCTGTATATACATGTCTATTTTTTAAGTGTTGAAATTTTATGTTTCTATTATTCACAAAGTCTAAGGAAATAAGCTGATAGAATTGCTAGTGCACCAGACTAAATTTTTAGCAGCATTTTTTCTGACTCCTTTCTTCTAAGTTATAATTCCACCAAGGTCGACTTTGCCTATCATGCTTTTGAAGTCAATTATTATTTAAGGTAATGAGCTGGCAGAATCATTAGGGTAAAATGCTTAGCAGCATTTCATCTGTCCTTATGTTCTAAGTTCAATTCTGCCAAGGTTGACTTTGCCTTTCACACATTCTGTATCAATAAAATAAGTACCAGTTGAGCACTGGGGTCGACTAAACCCCTCCTTTGAAATTGCTGGCTTGGTGCCAAAATTTGAAACCATTATTATTATTATTATTATCATCATCATCATCATCATTACTCAAAATGTTTGGCAGCATTCATCTGTCTATGTTCTGAGTTCAAATTCCACCAGGGTTGATTTTGCCTTTCATCTTTTTGGGGTTGATAAAATAAGTACCAGTTGAGTACTGGAGTCGATGTAATCAACTATCCCCCAAAATTGCTGCCCTTGTGGCAAAATTTAAAACTGTTGTTATTATCATTACTGCTTTTTGACAGTTGAGCAATGAGGTCAAGGTTATCAAATTGCTCCTTCCGCAAAAATTTCCAGCCTTCTGCCTATTATAGGAAGTATTATTTACATAGCCTTGCAAAGCATATGGCATTGATTTCACTAGTGCTGGTTCCATGACAAAAAGCACCCAGTACATGCTGTAAAGTGGTTGGCGTTAGGAAGTGTATCCAGTCATAGAAATCATACCAAGACAGATATCAGATCTTTCTGCAGTCCTCAAACCATTGGACCATGTCAGACCATACAACCCATGCAACATGGAAGGCAGACATTAAAAGATTATGACACTGGAGATCAAGTGGTTGGTTGCTAATGCTTCTCAGCCATATGGCTAAGATCAATATCAAGAGGTTGGTTGCTATTCCACATCAGTCAGCTCCAATAGACCTTAACTATAATCAAGCTGTTTCAGCCATGACCATGCAGTCTTTTATCCAGAACACATATGATGTGCCTTTGCTAAAGACTCACACATTCAAGGGGTATCCATTGGTCAGTACTGGCCCTCCATCTTATGAATGTGCCATCCTAGACATAACTCTTCTTGAGGAAGACTGACAGTTGTCCATCCATGCAAATCTCCCCTTTCCATACCATTAAACGTGATCAATTCAAATAATGTCAATAAATAAGCATTACACTTGACAGACTAATCTGATTGTTAAAGGTTAGTATTAACCAAGAGAAAGACTACCAACTTAAGCTGATACAGCTTGGTACTAGCATTATCATAGGTATTTCTGTTGGAACACAAACAACCAGAACAAGCACTGCAACATATTTCACTGGAGACCTTTTAATAATTACGCCAATCCATCAACATGGATTGGTACTTTTGCTTATCAAAAGGATAAACAGTAAAGTTGACATCAGCAGGATTTGAACTCAGAATGCAGAAAGTCAGGAAAAATACTAGGAGGTATTCATTCAATACAACACTCTTAACAGCTCTATCTATTTACCTTCTTCAGCCAAACTCCCCCAACATATACATGTATACATTCTTTTACACAAATGGACAGAAAGATCCATATTAGAAAAATATATAGGACAATGAGGCATTACTGCAGACGTGTGTGCCCCATGGTTTCAGGTTCAGTCCCACTGCGTGGAACCTTGACAAGTGTCTTCTACTATAAGCTTTAGGCTAAATGAGTTTGATAGATGGAAAGAGAGAGAGAGAGAGTGTGTGTGTGTGTGCGCATTTCTGTGTACTTGTTTCACATTTCTTAATGACTGGTGTTAGAGTTTGTTTTTCAGTACTATATAACACAGCATTTTGGCAAAATGAACCTTAAAAAATAAGTACTAAGGGTCAATTTGTTTGACTGAGCCAAGGTGGTGCCCCAGCATGGTCACAGTCCAATGACTGAAACAAAGAATATATATAGATATATATATATATATATATATATAGATATATATATATATATATATATATATATATATATATATATATATATATATATATATATATATATATATATGCAAAAACATTAGATGTGTATATATTTGGACCCTTTTTTATGTGGATTATCTACCTACTGGGCAAGTAATAAATCTTATAGCTGCCTGTGCAACTCAGGCCTCCAAATATCTGTATTGTCTAAGAAATGAGGTCATGTTTAGAAGTTGTGTTATTGTACTGCAGCAAAGACTAAGAACCTGACTCTACTGAATTAAATGAAGTATATGTCAAACAAGATGTTAGAGCAGAAAATGAAGAAACATAAGTCAATAGAAGCCTGTGTTTAATCAAGTTGTAAAGACCAACATAATCAGTGTTTCCTAAACTAATCTCCTACCATTTTCTGACACTGAGGAATACTATAATGTTTAAAGACCACATATGTGTATCCCAAGCTAATCTCCTACCATTTTCTGGTACACATATGGGTGCCATAAAATCTTAACCCCAATACAGACTCACCTGAACCCTGACTAGGGACAGATGACAATATTTCAGTGCCTTGTTTCATTCAACTACACTTGTAGTAAATTCCTCCACCTTCATCACAGCATTTAGGACATGTGATAGAGTAAAAGAGTTAGTAACAGTGGTGGTCTATATGAAGGGGTCAACCCCTAGTTCAGGAGTAAGTATAAATTGTGATAAAAACTGAGAGTGAATATAGTGAAATCCCATAATTCATTATATTTATCATCATCATCATCATTTAACATCCGCTTTCTATGCTAGCATTTGTATAACATGGAAATGATGCATAGAGTATACATATAGCTTTTTTTAATGGTTTGTAAATCTATTTCACCACAGATGTGCTGTCAAAGCATTACTCATTCCTCATTGTTACCTGAGCATCTATTTGGCAAGCATCCACTGCTCTTCAATGTATGGATGTTCTCATCATCGAATAAACAAATTTTAAGGAATAATTCACACCTTCACGACCAAAAGAAATGTCGCACTGTAAGAGATTATTTGTATCAAACACAATATTGAGATTATATGGATTTTATCATATTTCTGGGTAATTTGACATCAGGAAGATGTCACTGGCCCACAAAACGTCAAATCGTCCAACCCATGCCAGCACAGAAAGAGGAATGTTAAATGATGACGATTGAAATCCTTGATTGTATGTGTGAAACAGTTTGGCCAATTACAGCATAAGTGATAGCCAATAAGCAAGACTCCTGCATTAATTTAGGCTACATCACATATATAAACTAAACCACAAAAGAAATGTTGCACACATACTAAATCGTCGTCGTCGTTTAACGTCCGCTTTCCATGCTAGCATGGGTTGGACGATTTGACTGAAGACTGGTGAAACCAGATGGCTACACCAGGCTCCAATCTGATTTGGCAGAGTTTCTACAGCTGGATGCCCTTCCTAACGCCAACCACTCAGAGAGTGTAGTGGGTGCTTTTACGTGTCACCCGCACGAAGGCCAGTCAGGCGGTACTGGCAACGGCCACGCTCATCTCGCTCGAGAA
>NC_069003.1:19131252-19132009 GCF_001194135.2 Octopus bimaculoides
GGATGTAGTCAATTTGGCTTGTGTGTCTGCCAGAACGGTAGGTGACTAGGTGACTGGCAGGTTTCCTGAAGTTAGTATTGCAGATCATAAGGTCATTTGCATCACAGAACTCCAGCAGCCTGGTTCCCTCCTCGTTGCAGGAACCAAAACCATAGCCTCCATGTACGCCATAGAAGCCCCCTGAATGTTGTCCAACATGTCCATTGAAGTCACCAGCCACAAAGAGAAGGTCCCTGTCATTCGTCGATGAGGTAGTCTGCAGAAGGGTGTCATAAAATTGGTCTTTCTGTCCGTCGGGTAGCCCGGGCTGAGGGGAATAGGCCGAGATAATGGTTGCTAAATCATGGTGTAGGACTAATCTAATCTTAAGTATTCTATCGCATACTCTAACCACCTCGATTACCTTATCCACCCATTTCTCTGCAAGAAGTATACCCACGCCCCCGACCCCGTCTGTGTTTCCTGCCCAGAAAATCTTGTACCTGTGTTCTTTGCCTGTGAGGAGCCTAGCGGAACAACCTCTCCACCTTACTTCTTGGAGGCAGCAGATATCGACACGTCTCTGTTCAAGCATCTCAACAATCTCACAAGATCTACCTTTTAGTGTGCCGACGTTAAGAGTGCCAACCCTGAGGGTGTGGGGGGTATGGACTCGTAAAACCTTGGGGCGGGGAACGGCGTCATGTACCTGAAAAGAAAGCTCGCATTTTGCAGAGAACATAACAATCAGTAGCATTCCCTTCAGCCAGCATCCACT
>NC_069003.1:19132381-19136294 GCF_001194135.2 Octopus bimaculoides
AATCGAAGGGGAGGGAGAAGATATATATATATAGAGAGAGATATACATAGTGAAAACTTGTTTTTTTACAGACTGCCATATCATTGATTGAAGAGTGCTAATTAAGAAACCATTCTTTCCTAAAACATGTTTGATGTCACATGGTGTCACGTGATGACAGAGCATCCTGGATTCAAAGAGATGAACTCATGTGACCTCTGTTAGCATTGATTACCACCAGGCATCTTCTGTACATTGAATGCACCAAACGATTGATAAAGGTCATGGGGATAACAGCCCACAAACTGTTAAAACTTACAGTGAGTTGTACTGCAGTTGTTGGCCTTCTCTGGATTTCGTCCCACGTGTGCTCTATGGGGTTCAAGTCCAGACTTAAGGCAAGCCATAGTAGTGTCTGGATGTTGTGCTGTTGAAGGAAGGCTGTTGTCAACCTGGCAGTATGGGCATGGCCGTTGTCATGTAGGAGCACATGATTCTGATGATGGGTAGAGTATGACACAATGTGAAGCCTCAACACTTGGTTGATGTAGCGAGCAGCAGTTACTCCACTGCCCCAGCCTTGGCCAATGTTTTGGAAGACCACCGGTCCAAGTTTCTGGTCGAGTGCAATCCTGCTCCATATCATGATACTCTGTCATTCTCATGAGTCTCTCTCCATTACACAACCATTGGCATGATGTTCACCCCTTCTCCAAACCCTAGCTCTGCCATCTTCCACAGAAATGCAATATCAACTTTCATCAGAGAAGACTACAGTCCTCCACTGCTGATATTGCCAGTTCTCGAGCCCACTGCAGACGTGCCCGTCGATGACGATCTGTGAGGATTGACCCCTAGCCGGATGTCAACAAGACAGATTGTAAGGTGGCGAACTGTCTCTGCACAAAGGGTCTGTGATGAGTCTGCCTAGCTGATTCCATTGCCCTCCAGAATCAGTCCTGCCAGTGCAGGTGGCAATCTTGACATACCATTGTAACCCTCGGTCAGCCACTGCATGGACGATCATTTGTGCTGTTGGTGGCATTGTATCATTCCCTCAGCTGCTCAACTGTCCAAATACTGCAGTTCAAGTCATTAGCAATGACCCATGGACGTTGACCAGCATGGAGATGGCTTGCTCCCTCTGATTTCGTGTCTCTCTTGGCATGCTTGCTGCGTTCGGGAAATGAATAACAGTTTGGTAAATTTGGGTGCCTTTTATACCCAATGGATCAACATTTTGGATGTGCATCATCATCATCGTTTAACGTCCGCTTTCCATGCTAGCATGGGTTGGATGATTTGACTTGAGGACTGGCGAACCAGATGGCTACACCAGGCTCCAGTCTAATTTGGCAGAGTTTCTACAACTGGATGCCCTTCCTAATGCCAACCACTCCAAGAGTGTAGTGGGTACTTTTTCTGAAAGGGCAGATGGATGTTTTCTTCCCAGTTCATTGAAGGATTCAGTTCTACACAAAACCAGAGTAGAAAAAAAGTACGAAAGTGAACTGGCCTCTTTTGGGATCACATTCACTAAATTTGGTGTAGAGAGATTTCTTCTGGTTTGGATATCAAATGGCATCTTTAACTTTGATAGTTGTACCAGAATTGAGAAAAGAAATAATTGTTGAGGTTTCAAATACACTGGATGTATTTTGGTGTGTCTCAATTTTCTTTTACAAAACACTGGTGTCCTCTTGAGTGGTGTATAATTGAGGAAACAGGCTTGACTTCTTATTTTGTTGGCTTTTTTATACTTAAACTGGTTTCAGTCATTGGACTGCTGCCTCAACCTTTGATACTTATTTTTCTGAAAAAATTCTGTTACTTATTCTGTCGGTCTCTCTTTCTGAACTGCTAATTTGCAGGGACATAAACAAACCAACACTGGTTATCAAGCTGGGGAAGTGGGATGACAAGCACAAAGGCTTGCACACATACACTTACATATATATATATATATATATATATATATATATATATATATATATATACACACACACACACACATACATATGCACTCATCATCATCATCATCATTATCATCATCGTTTAACGTCCGCTTTCCATGCTAGCATGGGTTGGACGATTTGACTGAGGACTGGTGAAACTGGATGGCAACACCAGGCTCCAATCTGATTTGGCAGAGTTTCTACAGCTGGATGCCCTTCCTAACGCCAAAGGGATAATAAATATCCAATATACTACTGGATGTATACCTATATATATCCAAATGCTTACTGTTGTAAGGCAATAGTGAAATTGAATAACAGGTACAGTGGAAGTAAACAAAAGTTTAATCAGAATTTATTAGGCAAGGAAGAAAATGGAGAAGATAATTAGTTGACAAACATCAACTTACAAACATCTATTTATTAATTACTAGATTTATTTATTAATTACAATCATATAAATAAATAAATGAGTGAATAAAACTCTCCTCTTTACAGCTGTTTCTACTTTGGGGGTCCAGCATGCCAAAGTTGACACATCATACCTAGACTATACAAAGATTGTACAAAAATTGGACAAAAATTGAACCCCAAAGCTTCATCAGAGAATCCATAATTGTGTCCAATTTTTGTTCAATTTTTGTACAATCTTTGTATAATCTAGGTATAATGTGTCAACTTTGGCAAGCTGGACCCCCAAAGTAGAAACAGCTGTAAAGAGGAGAGTTTTATTCACTCATTTATTTATTTATATGATTGTAATTAATAAATAGATCCAGCTGATGTTTGTCTTCTCCATTTTCTTCTTTGCCTTTTTAACAAGCTAAGTGGCTAATCACAAACTAAATTCAGGTTGTACAGAGGACTACTGATGAAATCATTTTGTCGTTTGCCACATTCATTGCCAAAGATAGCTCTTGAACTTCTTAAGAATTGGGGAAGTTGTGAGCGGCTACTTCATACTGCAGTTTAATGTCAACACCAAGCTGAATGAATGCAAATTCTGAGGAGAGGTAAAGGTGATGCATTAGATACGAATAATTACAGATGTGTCAAATCGTTGGATCAGGTGATGAAAGTCACAGAGAAGGTCATAACCCAACTAATTAGGGAGAGAGTTAGTTTAGATGAGATGTAGTTTGGGTTTGTGTCAGGGAAAAGCACCACTGATGCTATACTTCTGGTAAGACAGCTGCAAGAGAAATTCCTAGCCAAAGATAAACCTCTGTACGTGGCTTTCGTTAACATGGAGAAAACCTTTGACAGGGTCCCCCAATCCCTTATCTGGTCATCAATGAGGAAACTAGGGATAGATGAATGGTTAGTGAGAGCTGTGAAAGTCATGTACAGGGATGCTGTCAATAAGGTGAGGGTTGGCAACGAGTACAGTGAAGAATTCTGAGTAGGGGTAGGGGTCCACCAAAGTTCAATCCTCAGCCCCCTCTTATTTTTCATAGTCCTCCAGGCAATAACAGAGGAATTCAATACAGGATGCCCCTGGAAGCTCCTCTATGCTGATGACTTTGTTCTAATAGCTGAGTCACTATCAGAACTAGAGGAGAAGTTTCAGGTGTGGAAGCAAGGTCTACAATCGAAGGGCCTTAGAGTCAATCTAGCAAAAACCAAAGTCTTAGTAAGTAGGAAGGCAGACAAATCACAAATCTTTTTAGACAGATGGCCCTGCTTGATCTGTAGAAAAGGCGTAGGTAGAAACTCTATAAGATGTACCCAGTGTAAGCTATGGACACATAAGAGGTGCAATATCAAAGGGAGGCTAACTAGGAAGATAGTTTTTGTGTGGCAGATGCACAGGGGCAATAAACATTGAAAATGTGCAGAAAACAGCTTCTGTCACATACCAGGGGGAAAAACTAGAAGTAGTTGATAGCTTCCATTACCTAGGCAACCAAGTCAGTAGTGGGGATGGATGCTCTGAGAGTGTAGCTGCTAGAATAAGAATAGCCTGGGCAAAGTTCATT
>NC_069003.1:19136315-19139925 GCF_001194135.2 Octopus bimaculoides
AAAACTAGAAGTAGTTGATAGCTTCCATTACCTAGGCAACCAAGTCAGTAGTGGGGATGGATGCTCTGAGAGTGTAGCTGCTAGAATAAGAATAGCCTGGGCAAAGTTCATTGAGTTGCTACCTCTGCTGGTGACAAAGGGCCTCTCGCTCAGACTGTATGATGCATGTGTTCAAGCAGCCATGGCTGTGACTGTTGAAACATGGGCTGTGACTGTTAAGGGTATGCGTAAGCTTGCAAGAAATGAAGCTAGTATACTCCGCTGGATGTGTAATGTAAATGTGCATAGACGACAGAGTGTAAGTGCCCTGAGAGAAAAGTTAGACGTAAGAAGCATCAGATATGGTGTGCAAGAGAGACAACTGTACTGGTAAGGTCATGTGTTGCATATGGATGAGGACAACTGTGTGAAAAAGTGTCACGCCCTAACAGTGGAGGGAACCTGTGGAAGAGGTAGACCCAGGAAGACCTGAGATGAAGTGGTGAAGCACAACCTTTGAACACTGGGCCGCATGGAGGAAATGACAAGCGACCGAGACCTTTGGAGATATGCTGTGTTTGAGAAGACCCAGCAAACCAAGCCAGTGTCATATAACCAGCCCACTTAAGAGTACCCTTCAATCATTGGGTAATATACTGTGCCTGAGAAGACTTGTTGAATCAAGTGAAATCATTGTCATGGCCGATGCCAGTACCACCTGACTGGAACCTGTGCCAGTGGCACATAAAAAGCACCATTTGAGCGTGGCCATTGCCAGTGTTGCTTGACTGGCTCCCATACCAGTGGCACATAAAAAGCACCATTTGAGCATGGTCAGTGCAGTGCCACCTGACTGGTCCCTGTGCCAGTGGCACATAAAAAGCACTGTCTACACTCTCAGAGTAGTTGGCATTAGGAAGGGCATCTAGCAGTAGAAACCTTGCCAGATCAGATTGGAGCCTGGTGCAGCATTCCTGGCTTACCAGTCCTCAGTCAAACTGTCCAACCCATGTGAGCATGGAAAACAGACGTTAAACGATGATGATGATATATATATTTCATCATCATCATCATCATCATTTAACGTCCATTTTCCATGCTGGGCCAGGGACCGCACCAGGTTCCATAATCTATTTTGGCTTGGAATCTATGACTGGATGTCCTTCCTAATGCGACCCACTCTAGAGAGTGTACAAGATGCTTTTTACATAGCACCATCACCAGTGGCACCTAGGTTTTATGATCTCAATTCTGTTGTGGTGGGCATATATATAATTCAAAATAGGGGTGAAAGATGTGTATAATAACTGATGGTAAATACATTTCCTCAACCAACTTTTGTTCCAGAATCATTAGGATTTCAGCACTTGGAAAAAAGTTGGTATCACTCATATATATGTGATATCATGTGATAACTAAATGATTGTCATCATCTTACAAGCAGTGTCCATTGTTTCCAACCTCATGTCTGGTCATGAGGAAATATTACCTTGCTTGTAAAGAAGTGAGGATAGGTGACAGGAAGGGCACCCAGCCACAGAAAACTTGCCTCATATCATTAAAAAGTTCGTCCATATTTAAATATAGTTTCTCATTTAGTTTTAACACCCCAGCAATATCAACAAACTTTTTATCTGTTTCATTATGGAGATGGTTAGTAGCTCCTCCTTTTTTTTAATTCTTTGGCAGTCAACTCTGAAACTGGTAGATTTTTCTGCCAGCATTTGCTTCCTTTTCAGAACATTCTCAAATGATTCAATTGCTTTAAAAATAAACTTGAGGGGCCTTTAAGTCACAAGCAGCATTCTGAAAGCTTATAGTATGATCTTTGAGTTGCTTTCTCTCACAATAAATCTGAATAAGAACTTTATTCCAAAATTCAAGCAAAACTTGGAATTTGGTTTTGCTCAGCATTACAGAAAAAATAGCCTCTAGTGTGGGCTCAGATCTGACTGGTCTGCCACTGATGTGATGTGATATTCTCATGGTATCAGCCTCAGGAGTAGTGCCATGAACTGGGGAAGGAGATTTACAGAACTATTAGGGATTCAACTAAAGTACTTGATACAGTCAGCAGGTCAGATCTTTTTAAGGTCCTAGATAAAGATGGACGTCCATCAACGTTGTTCAAGCTAGCTGTCTTCTCCCATTTATCTTTTTGTTTTAGATGCCTTTAAAGTTGTAAACAAATATAAACACCTTCTTGGTCATACCCTAGATGTACTCTTTGATCCAGTGGCATGTCCAGGATATGACAGCTGGAGATAGATAGATAGATAGAGAGAGAGAGAGAGAGAAAGAGAGAAAGAGAGAGAGAGAGAGAGAGAGAGAGAGAGAGCTTCACCAACAGAAGGCTAGCAGTCATTTTCAGCTGAGAAGACTGGAGTAATATGATATGGAGTGTTTTGCTTAACTCTTTACCATTCAGATAACTCTAAACATAATACATATTTATTCCCATTGCTTTGAATTAATCTGGCATTATCATGTTGCTTCAAGATTAATATAATGTGATTGTTTATTTTTAGAATTACATTGTAGGGCAGGTGTGAGAGGCTGGATCTGGCCTGTTTGAATATAAAACTAGTGAAATATTTGGGCCAGACATGGCCAGTTTAGATGCTGAAGACTTAAGGTTACAATGTACTGTTTGGTCCAGGAATTGAACTCATGACATTATGATTGTGAGTTGAACATGTTACCCACTAAATCATGTGTCTTCATATTTAAAATTGAACAGTTTTAAAATAAGAGATTTTGTATCAGAGAACCAACCAGAAGTGGATAAGGCACTTTGGTATCCAAAGGATCAAGTTCTTTGCTGATATAAGTCTAGAATAAAAGGAGATTCATAAAAGAGAAAATGAGAGCAAATAAGAATGGAAGAAGAAAAAAGGAGGAAGAATTTTTGATAAATAAATAATTAAAAAAATATAAAAAGAAAACAATAAATCAAAGATACAAACAATATTATTTTAATATTTCATTATTACAAATAGTATTTATTACTTTAAAACATTAACCTGGCCCTTCAGTCAGCATTTATCTTGAATAGAGAAGATAAAAACAAAAACAACAGCAAAACAAAGACAAGAGGGGGGAAAAAGCAAAAAAAAAAAAAATTAAACAATGCGAACAAAAATAAACAATATTTTTTTATTGCCTAGTGTATACATAAAAAAAAATGTGAATAAATGAGTTGTCACATTATTCACTCATTAAGTTGTATTCAGTGAAAAATTAATTTTGAAAAATGTGCAAGTGTGTGTTTGCTAATAAAGTATTCTATATACATATGTTTCTATATGCGCATATATATATATATATATATATATATACACACACACATACACACATACATATATAAGCATATATATATCTATATATATCTATATATGAATGTGTGCATGTGCAAAAATATTGCTTCCATTGAATTCGAAATTCACTTTTGACCAGCAGACAAAGGGAAAAAAATATGGCCAGTAGCATTTTGTGTTGCATTCATTTCTTTTTTTTACACATATATATATTCCTTTATTAAATTTATTTCATTTTTATAATCATTGTTTTCCTTTGTTTCTTTTCATTATTTATCAATTAAAAAAAAATTATCCCTTGGAGCACGAGTACC
>NC_069003.1:19140166-19144891 GCF_001194135.2 Octopus bimaculoides
ATATATATATATATATATATATATATATATATATACAAATAATAAATGAGTATATGCATATATATGTACATGTATGTACATACCTAATATATATATATATATATATGTAAAATAACTAGCAATGTAGATTTCTTCAGTCCCAGTTTGAATAATAAAACCGTTTCCTCTCTCTTCTCCCTTTCTCTTACAGTCATTCAATCCATGTATTTTATCTCAACTCTTTTGATATCAAACTGCCCGAAACTGACCCTGGCCCTATGGTACAAACTTCCTGTTTTTAAAGTGATCTAAAATTAAGATCCTCTTTCATCAAAATTTTAGTTAATTTTATGTTTTAAACTCTAGTTTAATAATGACAAAAGCCATTTTTCTAAATTCTTTGTTATTTTCAAAATTAATTGAGACAAAAGCTGAGTATTTCAACAGAAATATGGTAATAATAAGAGTTAAACTATTTTTTCTCTGCCAAATATTCAGCTATCCTATGTCTTTCTCCATTGGCACTGACCCCTATACCCCACCTCATTCACAATCCTCCCTCTCACTTAAAATATAAGGCAATTTCTAAGGAATTCCCTCTCATTGCCCATTCTTTTTCTTTTCCCTACCTGTCCTCACCATCTCCATATCAACTTATAGATGGTTTTGCAAGTTGTACATCAGCTATACCCATCTCACCAGTCTTGCAAAGGCCTATGAAGGCCATGGTAGGTAGCCATCAACTCCTTTTCTTTCTGAATAAAATCCTAAACCAGGGCTGGCCAACCTGAGGCCTGCGGACTGCAGACTTTTATCTTGCGGCCTGCTTGATAGTTTCTTGAAATGGGTTTATTTAAACAAACATATAAAAGATTGTAACGAAAAGTAAAAAAAGGAAGATATTGCTTTTGCAATGATAATATTTCATGTTGAATCAACTATCATTCATTCATTATTGTAATAATAGCATGAGAAAGCAAAATGCTTTCAATTCTGTCAGTATACAAGTGGCCCTCAAAAAACTTTGTGATTCAAATGGCCGGCAATATAATTTGAATTGGCTAGGTCTGTCCTAAACCTTTTTGATACCAACTCACCTGATACTACCCTCTGGTTCTATGATACAAATTTCTTGTTTCAAAGTGATCTAAATAAACTTGCCATCATATTAGTCTATATTTCAAACATCGGCTTAATAATAATAGTAATGCTAAAGTTATTTGACTAAATTCTTTGTTATTTTCAAAATTAATTGAAACAAATGTAGTAAATTTCAATAGAAATGTGGTAACGAAAGGGTTAAACCATCCAATCCTACCTAATCTCACTGAAAACATTAAGTATGTATCTTATATGGTTGCTTAATTTGAAGACAATTTCTCAAGGGGAATGAGGTCTTTTTTGTAAAGTAAAAGCTGTAACTATTTTGTACTTTAGCGATAGATATAAAAAAAAACAAACCCAAAAGCCCATGAAATAAAGGGGAAAATTCAATTACATTGACCCTGAAAGGTGACAGTCAAAGTTGACTTCTGTGGGATTTGAACTCAGAAAGTAAAGAGATGGAAGAAATACTGCTAAACATTTTGTGCCATGTTCTAATAATTCTACCATCTTGCAGTCTTAAAAATAATAGGAAGGACCAACAAGAGTGCCTAATGATTTATGTGGTAGTGCCAGGAGATTGACATATTGTCATGAAAAAAGAGAAAAAGTTGACAATTGAGATCACCAAGATGTGGTAGCTGCAAGACTCAAGCATAAAGGTTGTTCCTGTTGTCTTCAGAGCATTAGGTTATCACCCAACCTGAAGAAACATCTGGATACTTTAGAAATACCCTACAATCTTGGTGTACTGCAAAACTCAGCTTTACTTTGAACTTCATGCATACTTTGTAGAGTATTGTCTGTCTGTTGTGACTTGACAGACAGTACAAACACCCAGTACATACAATATCTTCAATCTACAACATCACAATATTGGATACTGTGTATGACTTCTATAATAATAATAATAATCCTTTTTACTGGAAGCACAAGGCCTGGAATTTGGGGGAGGGGGATTGTTGATTACATTAACTTCAGTACTCAACTGGTACTTATTTTATTGACCCCGAAAGGGTGAAAGGCAAAGTTAGCCTCAGCACAATTTGAACACAGAACATGAAGATGGATGAAATACCACTAATCATTTCGCCTGGTGTGTTAATAATTCTGACAGCTTGCTGCCTTAATAATAATAATAATAAAAACAGTTTCAAATTTTGGCACAGGGCTAGTAATTTCAGCAGGAAGGCTTAGTCACTCACACTGACCCCAGTACTTGACTGATACTTTATTTTATATCCTTAGTGGTATTTGAACTCAATGTAAAGAACTAGAAGAAGTACTATTAAGCTTTTTGTCTAACACTCTAACTATTCACCAGCTTGTTGCCTTATTATTACCAAAGAGGCAGGCTGGCAAAATTGCTAGCATGCTGGAAAAACTACTTCATGGCATTTCTTCTGGCTCTATGTTCTGAGTTCAAATTCTTCTAAGGTCAACTTTGCCTTTCATCTTTTGAGGGCCAATGAAATAAATATCAGTTGAGCATTAGTGGTCAATGTAATTGACCAAAATTTCCCCAAAATTTCAGGCCTTGTGCCTATAGTAGAAAGATTATTATTATTATTAATAATAATAATAATAATAATAATCCTATCTACTATAGGCACAAGGCCTGGAATTTGTGGGGAGGGGTATAATCAATTACATCAGCCCCAGTACTTGACTTGTACTTATTTTATTGACCCTGAAAGAATGAAAGGTAAAGTTGATCCCGGCGGGAATTTGAACTCAGAACATAAAGATGAATGAAATACTGCTTAGCATTTTGCTTGGTGTGCTAACAATTCTGATTGCCACCAGGACAGAAATAGATTTTGTGGAGTGTGTGATTATATCAACTGCAGTAGTTGATTGATACATAATTTTATTGACCCTTGAAAGAAGAATCAGATTTTCTCTGACACTAACAATTCTGGTAATTCACTGCACACATAACTGTTTCTACAACAGATACAAGACCTGAAATTTTAAAAAGGGAATTAGTTAATTAAATTGGTCTCAATATTTGACAACATTATGTGGAATAGAAGTGTAAGAATAATGGCCATCTCAATCTGGTGGAAGAAGCTTGATACTCAATGTGCTGAACAGCAGAGGAAGACCTAAAGCTATACTATTTGACTGGTACTGTATCTTATCAACCCAGAAGGAAGAAAGAAGTTGGCTTCAGTGGGATTTGAACTCAGAATCTAAAGAGACAGAACAAAAACTATCAAGCATTATTCTGGAAATCTAATGATGCTGCCAATCCCCTGCACACACAATTATTTTTAAAACAGGTGCAAGGTCTAAAATTTTGGGAGAAGGGTTTGAGATTTATAGTGACCATGGAAGGCAAAGTTGGACTATACAGTATTTGAACAGAACAAATATCAGAAACATTTTCCCCAAAATTGTAATAATTCTGCCACTCCATCAGCCTCGTAATTATTTAAAAAATAATCATGTTGACCTTAGATGGATTTAGATTTTTAAATGTAAAATAGAAAATGGAATGAAACAATTGGGAGCAGCTGTCTGGATGCTGATGGTTTGGCATGACTGACTGGACATTCAACCTATTTTGGTGACAGCACATATTACTACTGGAGGCAAGCACACACACACGCAAGTGTGGCTGGGTGGTAAGAAGCTTGCCTTGCAACCACATGGTTCTGGGTTCAGTCCCACTGTGTGGTGCCTTGGGCAAGTGTTTTCTACAATAGCCTTTGGCCAACCAAAGCCCATTGTGTATATGTGTGTTTTTGTATCTGTGTTTGTCCTCTACCCCAACCAGACAACTGGTGTTGAAGTGTTTATGTCCTTGTAACTTAGTGGTTCAGCAAAAGAAACCAATACAATAAGTACTAGGCTTAAAATATAGGTCTTGGTATTGATTTGACTAAAACCTTTCAAGGCAGTGCCTCAGCATGACTGCAGTCAAATGACTGAAACTAGTAAAACATAAATGATAAAAATACAAGTAGATTGTGTGTGTGTGTGTGTGTGTGTGAGAGAGAGAGAGAGAGAGAGAGAGAGAGAAATTAAAACATATGTGATGTCAAATAATTCAGTGTTGAATCAGTGACATTAAAATGGCCGACAAAATCAATGAAACAAATGTTGGTTTCAAATTTTGGCCCAAAGTCAGCAAGTTGAAGGGAAGAGGTAAGTTGATTACATTGACCCCAGTGCTCAACTGGTACTTATTTTATTGACCTAAAAGGATGAAAGGCAAACTCAACCTTGGCAGAATTTGAACTCAGAATGTAAAGACATGAAATGTTGCTAAGTGTTTTACCTGGCATGCTAATGATTCTTCCAGCTCACCACCTTACAGTGGAACAAATATTGTAAAGTATTTTGCCTGATGTGCTAATGACCCTACCAATTACATATTAATTATTGATCAAAAAAATAAAAATGAAATCAAGATGAAGTCTCTGGAAAGAAAAGCCAAATATAAACTCAATATTTATATTTATTCCATAATATCATTGTATATTTGGAAATAATACAACAATACAAGAACATGCATATATATCATTTCATATTCTGTGACTTTTTATCTTAGCCATATATTTATATATGTGTGAGTGTATGTGTGTATATACATACATACATATATATATATATATATATATATATATATATATA
>NC_069003.1:19146619-19153159 GCF_001194135.2 Octopus bimaculoides
ATATATATATATATATATATATATATATATATATATACACACACACACACACCTAAAACAATAAAATAAATTTGTAAAAGAAAAAATAGTTTTGTTTTTTTGGTAGTATACACTTTTAAATTTCCATAGCATCCAACAAGAAAACAAGCCCGTACCCACTCTACAATAGTTTATTGCAATTAATAATAATAAGTTTTTCATTTAGGCACAAGGCCAGCAATTTTGAGGGAAGGGGGAATAATCAATACCATCGACCAGTACTTCACTGGTATTTTATTTTATTGACCCCGAAAGGATGAAAGTTAAGTTGACCTCAGCGGGGTCTGAGCACAGAAATACAAAGTTTCAGAAGAAATATTGCAAAGCATTTTTTTCCAAGACTTTAGTGATTCTGCCAGCTCACCACATTAATAATAATAATAATAATAATAATAATAATGATAATAATAATAATAATAATAATAATAATAATAAAACTGATGTGTAACAAGGTAAAAATGCTGGTTTGTGGACGGCAAGCATATTGCAAGTGAGGAGTGCAGAGACTTTTATTAAAGATTTACAAGTGAAAATAAAAAAAATAAAAATAAAAAATATGGCATGTTCTTTCAAACATTTGAAAAAATATGGAAGATGTATATTATGAAGTTTTATTGTGAATAATATATATATCATAGAAGGAATTATAATCCAAGTTGTATCCTCATGAAGCACGTGTGTGTTCCAGCTATCATTTTGAGACTACTTCTGAAAATTTACACATGGGAGATGATCTAAATGTATCTATGAATTTAGTATATTTATATTATTATTAAAATTAGTATCTATATTCATAATATGTATTTCCCATGTTGTAATGAAATGTGTAACAGCATTAAAATGATACCACACATTCCATTGCACAAAAGTGTAGGCATAGCTGTGTGGTTAAGAAGTTTGCTTCACAAATATACAACCAAGTTGTTCCAGGTTCTACCCTACTGTGTTGCACATTAAGTAAACATTGATCAATACTCTTTTGAGTGGAACTTGGCAGACAGAAGCTGTGCATAAGACCCTCCAATCTCTCTATCAAATATATACATATCCATATGCATACATACATACACACACATATATATATAATATAGTTTCTATCAAATATATACATATTCACATACATATATATATATATATCAACTGATTAGACTGATACTCTCTTTAATGTGTGAGTAGTCAAGTAGCTCCTATACCACAACAAACCTGTTCTGCTCCAGTCCTTTCTCTCACACTTATCACTTAGCATAAAGCTGCTCCCTTGGGGTTCATAGCCATGCAAGTAGCTTGGTTATCCCACTGGTGCTGGTGGCATGAAACAAAGCACATGTTATAAAGTAGTTGGTGTCAAGAAGGGCATTCAGCTGAAGAAACCATGCCAAAGCAGACATTGGTGCACCATGTAGTCTTTGGGCCTGTTGGATTCTAGTCTAACCCATGATGATATGAAACATGAATGTTAAATGATGATGATGATGATGATAAAATATATAAGAAATTTTTTCTAAACTGGTGTACATTGGAAGAAATTGAAGTATATTTTATAACCTGATATTCTTCTGATTGCCAACCTTTGTTTTCAATTAAGATATATCCATGCATCTGTTTATCTAATCATTTGTCTATCTATCCATCCATCCACCCATTTGTCTGTCAATCTATCCATCCATCCATCCCTCCCTCTATCTGTCTATCTCTCTTGCTCCCTCTATCTATTCATCTATCCATTCATTTATCTATCTATCGACCTATTTATATACATTTACATAATTACAAAATATAATTAAAGAAAAAAATAAGTACAAATGTTTATCTACAACAAACAAAAATTGAGTAAAAGTGGTAGGGAAATGTCAATAAGTCATGTGCTATGCACTTCCTCTTCATACTGTGTAGTGATTGGTGTTGCACAGTTATAGGATTAGACACTGTTCTGATGAATCAGTTTCTCATTTCAGCAGAGGTTTATAAAGTAAGTAAATATTACTCTATATTACTATCATAAATCCTGGTCGTTGGTCCCACATATGTGAAAGATATTTCAATGAGAAAATGTGTAGAGAAAAGGACATTTTTGTGTCTACTTTGAGATGTGATAAGTGTACAGGAATTCTGGAAACATATTTGAGGGTGACATACATACACACACACACACAATTATATATATACATCTACACACATATATTTATACATTCACACATACACACACACATATATAAATATAAAATCAAATTGACCCCATTATGCATTTTAAGCCTGATGCTTATTTTATTGCACTCTTTTTGCCAAACTGCTAAGTCATGGAATATATAACAACACTATGTATCAAGCACTGATACACACACACACACACACACAGTACTGATACAATGGACTTCTACAGTTTTTGTCAGCTGAACTCATTTACAGGGCATTGGTTGTCCCAGGGCTCTCGGAGGAAATACTTCCCCAGGGCACTGTACAGTTGGAACCGATATTGAAGCCATCTGCTTGCAAAGCGAACTTCTTAACCACATCCATCCATTTTCTTCACTCATTACTTCTGGAAGCATTGCAGGAGGAGAGTCCTCAGGTATATCCTCCATAGGGTCCTATGGAACCATCATTACACTTTCTGGCTGGATTCCCAAGCATGAACAACTGAGACTATGGATATTATCCAACCATCTTATTCTTGATTGAGTCCTAGGTCTCCTTCCAGTTGGTTCAGCTTAAAGAATCTGTCTTGTGATTCTTTCCTGCAACATTCTAATCACGTCTGTAAGTACTGGAGTTGCATCCTCTTAACATATGTATACACACACACACACACACGAGGGCATGTGGCCTAGTGGTTAGGTGCTGTATTCTTGATTATAAAATTGTGGTTTCAATTTCCAGACCATATAGTGTGTTGTGCTTGAGCAAAACACTACATTCCATGTTGCTCTGTGATCACTTTGACATGTGATGTTATGGCACAGTGTGCACCTGTACAGGCAATGTTGATGTGAGGAAGAGAGTCAGTTCATGTACAGCATAAACATCTAATCACTAAAAACAAATCATCTGTGCAGAAACTGTGGAATTGTCTTTCTTGAAGTTGTGAACTACCAAGAAGAACACACACATGGTGGCATAATTGAAGATTCAAAATAATTGGAAGCCTATATATATATCTGTATTAAGGCAGTATTAATACTGAGAGGTAATATCTATCCCCGTTTAAACATAGATGTTCTGTTAGAATAATCTATACTGCAGTAGATGCCATGAGAGAAACTCTCATATTGGCTTTTTGGTGCATTCTTGTTTATATCACTGGTGGGGAGATAAATTCCCTGCCATCTCCTCACTGAGACCACCAGATCACATGATTTTGACTTTCCTTGGTTTTGTCAATAATGGATGCTCAACTGCTAGAGAGAACAGTGATTCATCTCCCTGCCAGCAATATAGAAAATAACTGTGCCAGAACAGGTGCTGGTGCTGCGATTAGCTAGTGAGCATGTTAAAAAATATATATTAGCAACAGAGGCAGTATTAATACTATAAAGAGTAAGTATGTAGCTGGCACACATTTCCACTCATCTCTAATATTGTTGTTGCTCAATATAGGGAAGGCTTTGCTGGTCACTGTTATCATATTGAATACCAAGCCATATCAGATTTTATATTTTGGAGATTTCAACATTGTAATGTTGGATGAACATCGTGGAAACCATATTGGTGTTATTGGTAGAGACACAAGGCATGAAATTGAGAATTTAACAAAGGTAATGGGTGTGATGAAGCATGTCTCATTTTTGGCCATTTAAAGAAGCAGCAGCAGCTATCCAGATTACTGTACAGTGAATAATAAGAGGTAGAGTTACTAACAAATTTATAACTGTTTATGTTAATATGGCTGAATATTCCCGGCCTAGTCACAGTAATGATGATGACGATGATGATGATGCAATGGCTATTGATAAACCTGGAATTGTTAACACACTACTTGGATATGATAACGAGAATAAGATGTGTAACTTTGATAATAATGTCCAAAACACAGTTGACATGCACTGACTATACAACATGCGTAGACTGACAGAATTTAATTGCATTGAGGCACAACAGTGCATGCTGTACTTTCAGTGAATATGTTTCTGGTTCTGGACCAGCTGGAAATAACTTGTATTCAGTCATAATGAAAAGAGAATATGCAAAAAAAATGGAGGAACTAACTGATGCATAACAACAGCATGGCACATATAGACAGACACATGCATGTATATATGTATGCATATGAAGTGTTTATATATATATATATATATATATATATATATATAATATACATATATAACAGATACTATCTGAAATGTATAGTATTAAATATCCATCATGGCTGGTCTTACCAATCAGTTTCGCATAAAGAATACAATGGTGTGTTAGATAACAACCGATTATATAACTTTACATTCATCAGAGTTAGCCAATATGGAAGGGAATATGGTGTCCCTTTCATATTGGCTAATTCTGATGAGCGTAAAGTTATATAATCAGTTTGTTACCTAACATTCCATTGTATTCCTTATGCGAAACTGATTGGTAAGACCAACCTTGATAGATATTTAATACTATACATTTCGGATAATATACGCACTCAACTGACATATATGAGTGCATCTTTTCCCTGATTTATTGTCTCTTAGATGACTCATGCACACACACACACATATATATATATACATATATATATATATATATATATATATATATATATATATAAAGGGTAAAAGTCACCTATGCATATCAGTCTCTTTGCTCCACACCATAGATATTGACCAAAAGAAAGGCAAATGCTGATACGGCTTGGCACCAGTGAGGCTGCAGTTCATTTCTACAGCTGAGTGAACTGGAACAATGTGCAATAAAGTGTCTTCTTCAAGAATGAAACACATAGCACAGTCCAGGAATTGAACTCACAATCTCACAATTGTAAGCCCAATGCTCTCACTACAGACCAATGCACCTTCATTATAAACATATATAATTTTTTCTCTACACACATGCTTATTCATATATATACATTCACACATATGAATATATATAATTATGTATATGTGTAGATTTGTTACTGTGGTCAGTATATTCTTCAATATTCACAATTTTATGAATGAGTGTATGTATATATATCTTTGTGTGTGTTTATATTTGGTACATTTATAGTCAGTGTGACACATTAAATTTTCCAATACAATGTGTGTGTGTGAGTGTATATAACAGGTGTGTTCCAAGAGAATTAGTAGCTCACAGAAAATAAAATCATAAATCAAAATTTTTTATTTCAAGAAACAAAACAAAAAACAAAAAACTGAGAAATTATTTTTGAAAGGACAATTCATGACTTTATATTTTAGCCCAAAATTTTTGCGTTCATCCCTTTTTTTTTTTGTCAATTTACCTTCATTTTAACACCTGATAAATATCCCACTTCTGTTGTATATTATATTCCAATTAGTATTTTTATGAAATTATTACCACAATTTCATAATTTGATTGCAAAAAGCAAAAACAATAGTTCAATCAAAATTTTCTAATGAGTTTCTTATCCTCTCCCACCCACCACAAGTAATTAATGATGATATATTAATTATCAACTCAACTCCTCAGAACTGTTCTTCATTATCTTCAGCATTTGTGCCTGCATTCCAGTACTCTACCTTTCCCCTGTCGTCACCAAAATCAATTTTATGCCTATTTCAGGAAACTTATGATTCTTTCTTCTACCCATAGTTTATACATAATTGCGTCTATATATATCGGAATGATGTTAATCCTATTGGAATGATGTTAATCCCATCATGGATGGGATTATTTACTTACCTGTTTTCTTTTGTTTGTTGTATTTAATTGCTGGGTTAATTTGATTCTTCCATCATTCTAGTGACATCTGGCTATAAAAACTGGTATGAATGAATGGTACAACCAGTTTTGACCCCACACCACCATCACCACCACAACTTTACTCCCAAGTAAGAGAGTCTCTATGCCATTGCTCAACTTGCAAGAAATAACAGCTGAAAACTCTACGTATCACACTATAATACATAATACAATGTGCATACAATATAATGCTACTCTAGATATTCTTTAAAAAATACAAAAAATGAAAGGATTGCCACAGCTGGAATGCCTTTAATAATGCATTAACCAAATGTTGACCTGAACTTTAACAACATCAAGACTGCCCACATTGTTCCAATGTTCTCAGATACAAGCAGAGAAAAATCCTGGTCATATATATATATATATATATATATACACATACATACATACATATATACACACATACATACATATTATACATATATATATATATATATACACATTCATATATATATACATATATATGTATATATATAAATATATATATCTATATACATACATATTATATATATATATACATACATACATATTATATATATATATACATACATACATATTATATATATATATACATACATATTATATATATATATA
>NC_069003.1:19153784-19171771 GCF_001194135.2 Octopus bimaculoides
ATATATATATATATATATATATATATATATATATATATATATATATATATACACACACACACACACACACACATCATACCTATATGCATATATGTACATATATTTATATATATATACAAATATACACCATCATAATACAGCTAAACATACTCGCATATGAATATATGCATACATGTACGTAAAAATATATTCATATAAATACATGTGTACATGTACATACAAACACGCACACAGATGTATGTTTGTGAGTGATTGCTTTGAAGGTAGAGAAGTTAAATAAATAAAAAAAAGAAGCACTCAGAAACATATTGACACCTCAGAATAAAGAATATATCTAATGCTAGGTCTCAGTAATATGTATGGAACACTTACATTTAGGACTCTGACTTTCTGTGCCAAAAGCTCAATGAATATTGCACTTCATCAGCTTGTGGAAGTTTAATGCATACTTGTAGTATGCTCAATATGGGAGCGAACAATGTTGGTATTAAAAGCATGCATTAAACTTACATAAGCTGATGAGGGGCAACATTCATTGAATTGTCGGTATAGAAACACAGTCCTGAACATTTCATATCTGTACCATTTAATAAATTTAGTCATCTCTCTCTCTCTCTCTCTCTCTATATATATATATATATATATTACTAACTTAGAGACGAACCATTTCTTTTTTGCTGTATATATATATATATATATATATATATATATATATATACATGTGTGATGTAATCAGTTGATCTTGTACATTATTAAAAACAAACTCCTAGTTCAGTGAACACAGTATCATGCATTGATTAACCTAGAACTGCAACAAGTTGTCTGAATTACTGTTAATTATTATTATTATTATTATTATTATTATTATTATTAATAACACTGTCATCTTCATTATCATCATTGGAAATTAAAAATTAAATAGTGAAAATTGTAAAGAAAATCTAACTTTTTGAAACATTGTCTTGAACATTCGTGAATTCCTTTGAGATACCTTAGGTAAAAATTAAAAAATATCTTATATAAAAATTACTAATCAGGTGAGGTTGACAGTTTATTTGCATACAAAACCTCAGTTTCGTTGGATCTGAGTAAAGAAGACTGTGTGGTCTCCATACATTGTCAAGGGTACACAAGAGAAATGAAATGTTATTTAACACAAAGTAAAACCTGGCAACTGAAAGCTTTCTTCATGCTCATATATGTATGTATGTGTGTGTGTGTGTGTGTGTGTGTGTGTGTGTGTATGTATGTATGTATGTATGTATCAGAGATCTGCTTTCCTGGCAAGTGATTGAATCTAGGATTGTATTTTGAAACTAAAACAATTACAGCATAGAAGATACATATTAGCCACTCAGATACACACAAAAGCTGCTAACTTCACTTAAACATTTATTATTTAGTGCAATGAAAATTTTGACACCAAATAATAGATGTTTAAGTGAAGTTAACAGTTTTTGTGTGCTTCTGAATGACTAATATGCATCTTTCATGCTTTAATCATTATATTCTGCACTTTAACCTAAAGTCTGTGGTTATGCTGGGACACTATCAGTGCATAACTTGTTAATTTCTAAGTGACACTCTGTGCCAGCAACAATTAATAATCTAAATCAGAATTTATAGAAAATTGATAATTTCAGACTGAGATTCTATGAACTCACCTATATAATTTTTTAAAAGTGTGGCTTGTGTCTGTATTTCTTTGGGCAATGAGATGCTGTGAAGTGTTATTTATATTTTTACACAACGGTATTAGTGACACAGTTGCTGTGAAATGGTGTTAACCCTTTTGATACTAACCTGCCTGAGATTGCCACTGGTCTTTTGATACAAACCTCCTGCTTTAAAGTGATTTAAATTAAGACCTTCTTCCATCAAAATTTCTTGTTGATTTATGCTTCAGACACCAGCTTAATAATAAGTTATTTTACTAAATTCATTATTTTAAAAATTAATTGGAATAAAGGCAGTGTATTTCAATATAAATATGGAAACAAAAGGGTTAAATATTGTGTGTTTGTATGCTGTAACTCACCTGAGACTGTTCCCTAGTTCTACGATACAAACTTCCTATTTTAAAGTGATATAAAGTAAAACCTTCCATCAAAATTTTCTCTAATTTATGCTCCAAACACCAGTTTAATAATGATAAATTTACTTAACTAAATTCTTCATTATTTTCAAATTTAATTGAAACAAAATGTATTTCAACAGAATATTGTAACAAAAGGGTGAATTATAAAAATGAAAACAAAGCTCAGTTATTTTAAAATACAAACAAATATATTCACATATACTGGTTATGTTTTGTTTTACAGAAAACAGGTAACATTTTTTTATTATTTTAATAAAAAAAACCCAAACAAATAGAAAACAATATATATAAAGAAAAAAACAAGTAAAGAAAAATAGTTACCTGGTTTGAATGAAGATGGAGGTGGTGGTGGGGAAATTAAAAAGACGACTAAAATGATGAAATAAGGAAGAAAATATATTTAAAAACAAAATCCCAACAACTCCAACCCCAATTTAAAATTAATATTAAACGACAGGCACTAAGATAGGATAAAGAGATCCCAAGAACTTTTCAACAGAATCCATGTGTTATCCATATGTAAAGAATTTAATTGAAACTTTGTAAATTTTAATTATTATTACTTTTTTTCATTTCTTTTGGAATCTACTCTTCTTTTGAGAAGTTTTATCCTTCTACCCACAACCTGGCAGTTTTTTTCCCCCCCATATCAATTTTTTGAGTTTGAAAACTCAATGAAGAAATTGTTCAAATTATATTTCTTCTCTTAAAATTAGAATTTTTTTTTGTTTTTAAAAAAATTTATTGAAAGTATTAATAGTTTCTTCTGGGGATCAAAAAAAAAAAATAAAAGATAAGGTTGGAATCGATTAGTAATAACTATTAGAAATTTTTTTAAAATAATGAATAAATTAGAAAAAATGGCTGCTACCATGATTTCATTTAAGGAAATTGAAATTTATATATAATAAAATAGAAGGGTTTGGATGGGGTGGGACTGGAGGTCTGATGTGGTGGGTAGAGTGTGGAGGAAAGAGAACCAGAAGAACATTGCAATGTTTCATGGTACATGTATCTTATTCTAGAGGATATTGCAATTTAGGAAAGTTAAAATATAGATAATTACTCAATCTTGAAAATGTGATATAGGCTATCTGAAAAAAAAAGCAAAATAAAAAACCCAAGAAGACCCTCAAAAAGACCCTGATCAACACAATTGCCAGTTATTAACAGGAATATCTTGTTATCAACTAAACCGATAAATGGTAAAAGTTCCATATTTCTCTTTATTTCATTGTTTCTTTTTCAAGTTCATTTTGTTTCTCTTCTCTTGTGTTGTTTGTTTATTATTATTATTATTATTATTATTATTATTATTATTATTATTATTATTTTTACCTTAGAATTTATAAATTATCTTTGGTAACAAAAGTGAAGTCAAATGAGCCTAGAAAATATTCCAGTGGATGACAAAATTAAATTTCTTTTTTTTGTGACCCTTTTTTTTAGCTTTTTTTTGTTTTTAATATTTTTACAATTTTAGAGTTAAATTATTAAAATTTATCGCCAACATAAAATGCATATTCCGGATATTTGTCTTTCAAATAAAATTTTAAAACATTTTTTCTCCATTTTTTTTTTTTTAGTTAATATGTGAATAATTTTTAATTTTTCTATTGTTGATTTCTCCATTGGTTATTTTCCCCTCCCCCACTAAAACATATAAAGCATGGTCCATAATGTTCCAAACAAATGGATATTTCTTCACATTTTTCTGTATGCGTGTGTGTGCATGTGTGTGTATATATATATATATATATATATATATATATATAATGCTTTATCTTTTAGGAGGTGATTGTGAGTGTAACTTTCCCTTGTGCATTCTTCAAAATGGAAACTGCTTCTTCATGAGTAACACCATCGAGGTTGACTCCATTTACTGTATGAATTCTGTCTCCACGCTTCAGTTGCCCATCTGCTTCAGCAGCCCCTGTTGCAAACACTGTTTTCACATAGATTGGTAAATCACCATGTGGGCTGCCTCGACCGCCAACTATTGAAAATCCTAAACCTTCTGATCCTCGTTCCAACACAATTAACCGTACTTTCTGATCATCCAATCTGAAACATGAACAAAAGCAACTATTAGTTACATAATTTCTTTACTTCAGAGATGAGTTATTATTACTATATTAGTAAGGTGGCGGGCTGGCAGAATCGTCAGCATGCCAGGTGAAATGCTTAGCGGTATTTTGTCTGCTGTTATCTTTGTTATGTTCAAATTTGGCTGTTGACTTTTGCCTCTCATCCTTTCGGGGTCGATAAATTAAGTACCAGTTGCGTACTGGGGTTGATCTAATTGACTGGCCCCCTCCCCCAAAATTTCAGGTCTTGTGCCTAGAGTAGAAAAAATTATTAGTATATTAGTATTACAGGGAATCACAGCACAAGTGTTTTCATTGTGACACCTAGAAGTGGCCAAAATGGAGTTCCTCCAAAGGGTCTCTGAAGTAATGTTATTCAACAAGATGCATAGCTCAATGATCAAGGAGTATCTCCAAGTTAAGTCACTATTTCTCTGCATTGAAAGATCACAGTTCTGGTACTACAGACATGATTAGAATGTTGCAAGAAAGAATCACAAGATGAATTCTCCAAGCTGAGCCAACTGGCAGGAGACCTAAGGGTAGACCAAGAATGAGATGTTTGGATAACAATGTCTCTGGTAAACCTGCTGGAAAGTTTAATGATGGTTACTTCTGATAGAACTTTATAGAGGAGGTACCTGGGGACTCAAACCCCAACAACCCTCCTAGGAATAGTGGGCTGAAAGGATAGCTGGATGGATTGAGTTAATACTATTTTCAGTTATTCAAAATTTATTTTGGTCTCATAAATAATTATCCATGAGTTACAAACCTCTTGCTGTTCAGATGGTACCAGAAATTAAAAATAAATATTTTCTTTTCATTCATTTGTTCTAATGTCTGTCTTTTTTTTTCATGCTACTAGGAGTTAGATGAGTGCATATTTATTGAGGTTTTGTTTTACAGCAGCATGGTTAGGGGAACTATAATACACAAGAGTAAACTGAGATATTTGATCATCAATAGGCTGTGTGGTAAGTAGCCTGCTTACCAATCACATGGTTTTGGGTTCAGTGGATTTGGTAGAAGGAAACTGGAAGAAGCCTGTTGTGTGTGTGTATATATATATATATATATATATATATATGTGTGTGTGTGTGTGTGTATGTATGTATGTGTGAAGGTGCATGGCTCAGTGGTTAAAGCATTGAGCTTACGATTGTGAGGTTGTCAGTTCGAATCCTGGACCGTGCTACGTGTTGTATTCTTGAGCAAGACACTCAATTTCACATTGCTCCAGTTCACTCAGCTGTAGAAATGAGTTGCGACGCCAGAGGTGCCAAGCTGTATCGGCCTTTGCCTTTCCCTTGGATAACACTGGTGGTGTGGAGAGGGGAGACTGGTATGCATGGGCGACTGCTGATCTTCCATAAACAACCTTGCCTGGACTTGTGCCTGGGAGGGGAACTTTCTAGGTGCAATCCCAGGGTCAGTCATGACCGAAGGGGGTCTCAGTACAGCAGCAGCAGCAACATATGTGTGTGTGTGTGTATATGTGTGTGTGTCTGTGTTTGTCTCCCTCAACATCACTTGACAACCGATGCTGGTGCGTTTACGTCCCTGTAACTTAGTGGTTTGGCAAAAGACCGATAGAATAAGTACTAGGCTTACAAAGAATAAGTTCTGGGGTTGATTTGCTAGACTAAAGGCAGTGCTCCAGCATGGCCGCAGTCAAAATGACTGAAACAAGTAAGAGAATAAAAGAATAATACCAACGAGCACCCTAAATTCTTCATTGACCTTATTGCCAACACTCACTTTACTGACTGCATCTTTGAAAATGGTTTGCACCACTCTCATAAGCCATTCATCTACATCTTTTTTAATGACCACCAGACTGCAGATCATGGTATTCTGTCAGAGGCTTTCTCCAAATCAACAAATGCTAAGTACAGTGGATTACTTGTAGCTAAGAATTTCTTTGCAAATGTTTCACAAAGAAGAGGGCATCAGTAGAATCCTGACTTGGTACAAATCTAAACAGCATCTCAACTTCAGTGGTACCCCTACTTGCTACAAATTTGAACAAACTCTCATCTGAATTAATTTTCTTCCTAATTAATTGTGCTTAAGCTCTTTCCCAACATGGTCTGACAGTTTGATACCTCTGTAGTTACTTCTTTCTAGAATGTCTCTTCCTTGTAGTTGTTGAAAATAATATTATTTTGCCAGTCTCTAAGTATTGACTAAGACAATAACTATCTTGAACCCAACATACTTTGCCAATAGCTTTCCTTGCCTCCACTTAATCTTTAGTACACTGTATTTTTTCTAGATTTGTTTCTCCTGCCACTGTTCTGTTACTGCAAAGGAGAGAACTCAATATGGAGACATGATGCATCTACAGTGTGCTAAAGGTTAAAGTGGAGGGAAGTTATGGAAAAGGAAAACTGAGGAAGACATGGGATGAAGTACTGAAGGCTGATCTCAAAATGCTGAGCCTTATAAAGATGAGAGGGCCAAGGTATGTGCCATATTGCTGTACTCAAGAAGGCCAACCCACTACAAGATGCCATGTTAAAAGCATTGGTGTGGGTGGTGGTGTCATGTAAAAAGCACTGGTGATGGTGTCACATAAAAAGTACCGAGTAAACTCAGTCAAATGGTTGTCGTTAGGAAGGGCATCCAGCTGTAGAAACCAAGCAATGGAACTTGGTGTGGCCCTTGGCTTTGCCAGTCCCTGTCAAGCCATCTAACCCATGCTAATATGGAAAATGGATGTCAAATGTGGTTGATGATGATGACAAACCAACTTATTCCACTTTCAAACAGATAGGACGAGGGTTGGGAGGGGGGGAAAATACAATCATAAGTTACAGTTAAAAAAGAATTAGATAAAAAAATAAATGTTGGAAAGAGGAAACTGTTTCTACTTACTGATGACTCTCTAAAAGTTCTTCAATGGCTTCGTCAGTGAACGATGCTGTTTCACTAGGTGGATGTGAAGGTGAACGACCATTAACGTTCACTTTTCTATCTTCTCCTGAAAGTAAACAATTACAAAAAAGTATATGAGTGAGGTGTTTATCTTCATATGGAAGAAGACAGGACCCAAGACCCTTTACAGGGCCTCTGATACTGATGCTTGCAACAGAGTGGACCCTGTAAAAGACATTCAAAAGCCAGGTGCTGTTAAACAACATGATGAATTAAATCCACTACTTATGTAGGCTATGGTAGGACTTGAACTGACAATACCAAGAGCCAGAACTAATATTACATGGCATTCTGTCTGATGCTCTACCATCCAAGACTGGTATTCTACTTTATCAACCTTGAAAGAATGAAAGGCATTGGTGGGATTTGAACTAAGAACACTGGAATGAATACCACAAGGTATTTTGTCCAGTGCTCTAACAACTCTACCAATGAGCTGCTTATAAATAAATATTAGAATTAGAACTGGTTAAGTTAATGAAAGGGCTCTACATGGTTGCATGATGACTGGCTAGAAACAGCAGCCATGTCTTCTTTCAATCACATTTTATTGTTTCAGAAAAGAAAGACATATTGAATAATGATACATTATATTTAGGCAAAACAAAAGGTTGGAGGGAGGTGATTGGTTACAGCTGGAATGCTTTTGGTCATAAGTCAGCTCAATCAAACAATCTCTAGTGGTCAATCACAACAGTTATTATTATTATTATTATTTCAGTGGTCAAATTTTTACTGTATTCTTTCACTGCATGACCAAATGTAGGTTTTGATCTGGGTGAATGCAGTATTTAGTTTTATTTTAGTGTTTCCCTGCTCTATTGAACTATTGTCACACAATGTATGCGCAGATATTAATAGTGCTACTATCTATAATATCATTAATATTCTACAAATACTATATATATATATATATATATATATACATATATATATATATATATATATATATATATGTATATATATATATATGATATGCTTGAGAAGACCTGTTGAGTGAAGTAAAACCAATATCATAGCTGTGGCCAGTGCCTCCTGACTGGCTCCCATGCTGGTGGCACGTAAAAAGCACCATACGAACGTGGTCCATGCCAGGTCTACCCGAGTGGCTCCCGTGCTGGTGGCACGTAAAAAGCACCATACGAACGTGGTCCATGCCAGGTCTGCCTGAGTGGCTCCTGTGCTGGTGGCACGTAAAAAGCACCATCCAAAGTTGGCTGATGCCAGTACCCACTGACTGGCCCCCATGCCAGTGGAATGTAAAAAGCACCCACTACACTCTCGAAGTGGCTGGTGTTAGGAAGGGCATCTAGCTGTAGAAACATTGCCAGATAAGAGCCTGGTGTAGCCACTGGCTCTCCAGACCTCAGTCAAACCATCCAACCCATGCCAGCATGGAAAACAGACGTTAAACAATGATGATGATATATAATATATATATATATATATAATTCATTTGTTAAATTGTATACATGACTATGAACTAAATGGAGTGAAAGCCATGCAGGAGTGGTAAAGGGAATGGTGGTAGTGATGATGATGTGATAGTGATGCTAATGATGATGTGATGATGGTGGTGGTAATGATGATGATCATGGAGATTGGAATGCAGAGGTTATGAATCATAGTGGACAACATGCTGTCATCTTAGACAAGTTTCTTAATGCTTCACACACTACTCTTTAGTAATCTTGTAACATAATTTGTATGATGATGTACTCACAGAAAACAATGTAAAACCCACTATTATCTGTTTGTGTATGTATGTGTGCATACATGTTCATGGCTACATGGCTAAGAGGTTAAAAAATTTACATCTCACTACTCTGCATAACACCTTGGGCAAGTGTTTTCACTCACAGCCTGTGTCCAACACAAGCATTGTGACTAAAACTGGCTAGATGGAAAATGTGTAGATTGCACTATCAGATGGATGGCACCAAAGTCTCTATGACACATTGTACCTTGTTGCACAGATTTTGTCTGGGGTTTATGTTAAGGCTACAAGTATCTGTGAAATCAGTTGCCCATTGGACACTGTAAAACAGGAAGTAGGCAGTTCAACTGTTCAGAATATACAATGTGACATAGCTGAACCTTTTAAATTTCTGGTACAATACATTTGATGTGTTGAGTTTCTGTACAGTTTCCATCTACCTAAATTCATTCACAAGCCTTAGGTTAGCTCGAAACTATTGGAAAGGTACTTTCCAAGATGCCATGTGGTTGTACTGAACTGGAGATCTAATGGTTGTGAAATGAACTTCTTAACCAGATAGGTGCAGGCATGGCTGTGTGGTAAGAAGCTTGCTTCCCAACCCCATAGTTCTGGGTTCAGCCTCACTGTGTAGAACCTTGGACAGGTATTTTCTACTATAGCTTTGGGCTAATCAAAGCCTTGTGAGTGGATTTGGCAGACAGAAATTGAAAGAAGCTCATTGTATATATATTTACACACATACACACATATATATATATATATATATATATATATATATGTTTGTGTGCCTTTGAGTTTGTGTTTGTCCTCCACCACCACTTGACAACCAGTGGTGGTATGTTTACAGCCCCATAACTTAGTGGTTTGGTAAAAGAGACTGATAGAAAAAATACCAGACTTAACAAAAATAAGTACTGGAGTTGATTCATTCAACTAAAAATTCTTCAAAATGGTGCCCCAGCATGGCCATGGTCTAATGACTTTAACATATAAAAGATAAAAGATTCAGCCATGAATGTGTGTGTACATGTATGTTTGGATGTGAGTGTGTATGTGAATGGTTAGATCTCTGTCAGTTTCAATGATAAATATTCAGTTGTCCAATCACTTAATTCATACACTAGTAGCTGAGTATTCCACAGGGTTGTGTAGGTTCAGCATGAATTTTAGGCAGAATCAGTGTAACACTGTGTGTGACAAAGTTGTACCTTCTGAATTAGAGGTACAATCCACCCAAGGCCTTCTATACAGTTTCCATCAATCCAGTATTACACATGAGGTATGAGTCAACCGAAAGATATAGAAAATAATATTTGCCCAAGACACATGGTTACAACAAACTCCTTAACCATTCGACCAAACTCTACCTACCCTATACGATAAGTTGAAATTCACCTACCTATCAAATCAAAGTAACCTTTAGAATGTGCAAAATTTAAACCCCCAAACTCTATTCCTCCTCCTGTGATACTCTCCCAAAATATGCCCCCCATCACCACCACTATACCCAGACTTTTGAGTCTTTGTAATTAGTGTCTTGTTTACATCATTGAATATATTTTGAAACAATGAAATGGGTGGCTCTATGTGGCCACTTGACTTCAAAAAAATAGTAGCCAAACATCCCTCAAATTACATGCCATCTTACTAAAGACCATATTACATAATGTAGTCCTAAATACACAAACCAGGAGATAGATGGGATGGTCATAGCTGGAACATCACCTTTGATTACAGGCCTCACCTGACGTTAAACAACTACAAGCCTCTACTTGCTTGCCTGGTCTGCTAGATATAGCAGCTAAATCTTTCTCACAAAACACTATTATTTTATAAAAGAATGCACATTGGATAATGTAGTCAGAGTTGAAGAAGGTTACACTATTCCTGAAAGAGAAAAGAAGAGACAAAATGTGCTGGTCCCAGCTTGAAGCCTTTTGATCAAGTCTACTCAGTCAGGATTGAGCTGGGGCGAAACATAGAGAACAACTTGCATGCATGTCTTAGTGAGGTTAACTTTTTTTTTTGTTGCAGTGCAGTAGTGCATTTGAAGCAGTGAGCTGCAGTTTAGTTGTAATAATAAAAGTTAAAGAGTGATATCTGCAGTTGTGCTCATTGCTTACCTGGGACTCTCAGTCTACTTCTACTACGACCTAATTAGGATGGCAACAACATAAACAGAATAAATGAATTAATAATAAATAAAGTTTTTTTTTTTGCAAACTTTCCTAATTTTCATCTGTAATATGTACCAGCAGATTCAATGAGAATGTGCTAGTTGCTGTTGTATTTCCACAGTGGAGAACAACTCCTTCAAAATACCAATGTCTTGACCTTTTGTATGTCTCAATAAATGACACCCTAGACCAATGAATCAAACAAAGGGTTTTGGGCTCTTCATGTTCGGATTCAGCAAATAAATTATTTCCCAATGTCAGCCAACTGATAATAAATTATTTTCATGGTAAGTAGAGAGAATCAAAACTATGACACATATTTATTCATAATAGAGTCTGGCAGATTCAAATGTAAATATGCTAATTGCTCTTGTATTACATCATTGGTGAAAAACTTCTTGTATTCATAATACACTCGGTTCATTAGTGTAAGTGAGGAGGGGGATATAATACAACAGCAATTAGTATGTTCACATTCAAATCTGCTGTAAGATATTAAGAATGAATGTCTATATATCATCATTTTGATTCTAGCTATTCTCTGTACACATGAAGATTTATAATTGGTAAGAACACATCAGCAAATAATTTGTTTACTGAATTTTATAAACGAGAGCCAAAAACTACTCGGGTAGTTTTGGTTGAGAGACACACAAGGTTGAAACACTGGTGTCTCAAAATCCCCTTACCCGACATAATTGAGTGTGTTATGGAATACACATTCATCTGAAAGGAGAAGTTATTTTAATTTATATTCGAATCTGCCAGAACTTATTAGCATCTATCATTGGCCTAATTTTCACTGCTCACCATGTACATAATTTATTTCCTAATTTAAAAAAAAAATTATTTTTTTTATACAAACTTTTACTTTTAATATAAATTTTCCAAATAAAGAAGTTGTAAAGTACAGGCTTCTGTTATTTTTTTACATTTGCAATTTGTTGTTTTAAGTGCAAATGAAATTCATAAGGCAAGGATAGATTGTAATGTTTATGGGGAACAAGTTGTGATGATTGGAGAAGGGGAATTTTTCAAAGGTATTTTACAATGAAACTAGAAACATAAAAATCAAAATCTGTGATTTTTGATACTCAGGGATTGTTATTGCTATATGTAAACAAATGACAACAATAATATACCTTCAATAACAACGAAAATAATTATATTAAAATATCTTTAATAGTAGTGGTAGTAGTAGTAAACCTTTCAACTATAGGTAGAAGGCCTGGAATTTTAGGGGAAGTGGCTAGCTGACTACATCAACCCTAGTGCTCAACCGGTACTTGATTCAGGTACAAAGCCAGTAATTTTGAGGTGAAGCAGCTGGTCAATACCACTGGCCCCAGAACTTGATCTGTACTCTATTTTGTATAACCTCAGAGGGATGAAAGGCAAAGCTGATCCAGGTGGGATTTGAACTCAAAACATAAAGAGCCAGAAGAAATACTGCTAAGCATTTTATCCAACATTCTGCCACTCATTGCCTTAACAACAACAACAGAATTTTTAATTAATATAAGTAATAATAACGATGTCAACCTAGAGAACTGAAGGAAATACTGCTTAGCATTTTTGCCTGAAGCACTAATGCTAGCAGTAATAATAACAACAACAAATGCCCCTATTTTGTTGTTATTATTAAGGTGGCATTAACTGATCTAAACAAATGCCTAGTGGCATTTCTACCAGTTTTGTGTATTGAGCTCAAATTTGCCTTTCATCCTTTTGGGGCTGTTAAAATAAATACCAGTTAAGAGCACTGGGGATCAATGTAACTGACTAGCCTCTCCTCACAAAATTTCAGGCTTTGCACCTGTTGTAGAAAGAATCATTATTATTATTTGTTTTGTTTCAGATTGTCAGATTACCCTTTTGATTAAATGATCAGTTATTAAGAACACAAATACAGAATCTTTAATAATGGAATTAAAAAATAAAACTCAATTTTTTCTTTTGCAATTAAACATATTGACATTTTTCAATTTTTAGATGCAATGAAGAATAAAAAAATTATTGAAATAAAGGAATAAAAACATAATTGTATAACTACAAAATTAAAATAACATAAATTAAATTAAATGATTTTTCCTTCTTTTATTCAAAAGGAACTGAAGATTAAATTGCACAATCAAAGTAATAATAACAACTGTTTCAAATTTTGGCACAAGGCCAGCAATTTTAAAGAGAGTGGGCAAGTCAATTACACTGAATCCCAGTGCTCAACTGGTACTTATTTTATCAGCTTCAAAAGGATGAAAGGCAAAACTGATCTTAGTGGAATTTGAACTCTTAACCTAAAGAGCCAGAAGATATGCCACTAAGCATTTTGACCAATGTGCTAACAATTCTATCAGTTCACTATCTTAATAATAATTATAAGGGTGGCAGGGGATTTTCTGTTTTAAAAGGATTGTCAAACTGCTTCCATCTAAAGCTACTTGCTACAAATTGTGTGTGTTTCATGCAAACAAAATAAAAAAGACAGAAGGTACAAGAGAGGGCAATTACAGAAGATGAATTAAGGTAAGAGGGAGAAAGAAGTTAGAATATGAAGTGTGGTGGGGAGGGAAACAAAGTGATTGGAGTGACAGTGTAGAAGAGCAGGGTGAAGTAGGAGAGACTAATGTTGTAACTAGTAGTGGGAGGAGGGAGAGAGAGGGAAGACTAATTGTAGGAAGTGGTGAGAGAGAAATGGCAGAAGATAATGGGAGAGAGATACAGATAGAGATCACGTTTGATGCTACAAGAGAGAGGATATGATGTGACGAGTAGTTGTAGAGATAATTGACAGTAAGAGAGCATGGTTGTTATTAATGCAACAACAATTGATGAGAGAGAGAGAGAGAGAGAGAGAGAGAGAGAGAATGGCTAGTAGTTCAGATGGCAACAGTAAGAATGATGCCATCAAAACAAATAAATGAGTGGTCTCAGCAAGAGGGCGTGATGGCTGACATTACAGAAGGGTAAGTGGAGAATAATAATAGATTCAATGCTATGCCTTGTTATTCAGGTATTGCGGGGAGGGTAGTGAGATAAGATGGTGGCAGAGGGATATTATAAGGATAGATCCAAATGTTTTCCTTCATTTCAAGGGTGGCATGAAACAGTGAATGTGTAGAGGGGTGATGGGTAGCAGAAGACTAACAACTGGTGATAGGTGTCTGTGTGTGTATGTGTGCGTGAGACAAGGCTAAAGACAGCTCCAAGTTTGAATACAGGTGATAAGAGTAGAAATTCTTACACTCAAAATACCTTACATTACTATTTAAGTTCATACACCAAACTTTATGTATACTTCTGGAAATGGACTTATAAATCAAAGCAAGATAGAAGTAGGAAGAGTTAGTAAGTCTTGACAAAATCCAGAAAAGTTGCATTCGTATCTTTGGGATATCAGCACATCCATAATGAATTAATGTAGAAATGTTTATGATAATCAAAAACATGCTTTTATCCAGATTAATTATTATCCAATTTTAAAAGGCTTTTGATTCTATTAAATACAACTTCAGTATCACAGATAAGGACATACAAATAATAATAAATACTACAAAATAAATTACCTTCTGTAACAATAATGTAAATAAAAAACAACAACAACAGAACAATATTAAACTTTTTGGCATAAACATTGGAGTCAGAGACTTAGCAGAAATCTCAAATTGGTTTAAAACTTGATACACAATAAATCCTAATCAGTTTTCCATTGTTATATTTTGGGATGGTAATTTTTTTTTTTTTTGCCAAATAAATATGTGCACTATATATTTGTTCCTCATTTTAGCTTTATTATTGTTCTTATTTTAGTATCCTTTGTCTGAAATGTTTCATCACACATCTTGTAACCTCTTCAGCAACAATCCATCCTTTCCAGAAATATGAATGAGCAGCTTTGGACCAAATGATTCAATACAATCTATAAATCTCAATTCCAACAACTTCACATAAGTTCTCATAAATATACCTACAAATTTAGGTAAGAAAATATAAGCTATATTTAATGATGAAGCCTATTTAAATAGAATAGCCCTATGTGTATAATAACAAACTAGCATCAAGCTGCTTCAAATAAACCATTTAGTTGTCAGAAACAAACAGCTGAGTAAGGCTCATGTGGTATTTAGACAATGTTACAACCCAGATTGAAAACATAATCCTTGTTATTGTAAAACTACACTCTCCCCCAAGACATGCATACAGGAAATTTTTCCGCACAAACTTCCTCAAAACAAGCTATCCAACACTGGCTAAACTTCACTAAAATGCTATCACTCAGTAATAATTCTAATTATCAGAACACAGGCAATATTAGTTCCCTGAAAATAGAACAATAATTCACAGAATGAGAGATCAATAAAACAAAATAGCCTAGTAAAATTTAGTTATCTATGCAGCTACTGTCACATCTAACATAAACGAGAATGGAATAAATTACATTGGAATGAGAGTAAATCAATTTAAGACGAGATATAATCTGCATAAATATATATTTAGAACAGAGTATTTTGAAAATTAATATCATAACCAACACAATTAAAAGTATCTTTCAGACAAAGCAAAACCATATTTAAAATCTAATTCTTTCAGCAGCATGTATGCAAATTTGAAAAGCAAACATTGAAACAAATAGAGTTAATGTTTTCTTGCCATCAAAACAAACATACTTTCTAAGGTATTACAATGGTATCCCACTAATGATACTCTGAACTAGCAATGATATATAACCCATTTTTAAAAGACATTTTAGTGTTTTTCAGCATCTTATAGATCAAATAAGAAATAGGTTCAATTACTTTCCTATATTAGCTTGTTTACTCAAAGTTGCTTCTAAATTAATTACTAATAGACCACTCAGCTGCCAAAAATGAGTAGTACCTGTTTTTCAAAGGGCCATCCTTGTCACACGCTATGTCACGCTGAATCTCCCTGAGAACTACGTTAAGGGTACACGTGTTTGTGGAGTGCTCAGCCACTTGCATGTTAATTTTACGAGCAAGCTGTTCCATCAATCGTATCAGCTGGGACACTTGTCGACGCAACTGACTAATAGACCACTTAAACACTCCTACTAATAGACCACTTAAACACGTGTGCACAACATCCCATTATGTACCAGCCAATGAGAAACAGCATTTAAAAAATGTGAAACAATGATTGAATTATAACAGTGTATTAATAATAAATTATATAGTTGGAATATGTAATGGTGAAAGTGTAAAATTTATCCTACATTACATGATAAACCATGCGTTAACAAAACTTTGTAGTGTAATGTGAATGCATTATATTCAGCCCTTAACACACAGGTATATACACATATAGACAGTGATGGAAAGAAAAATTATACAGGTGGCAGTACTCCCTTACTTTTCAGCTCACAGAGGAGGGGCTTACAACACTTAACCTTCATTTCCTCCCAACTTCTGCCTTACAAACATTTGTGAACCTCTATTTCCTATAATGCATATCCATCATGACACACACACAGTGAGGTATCTACAGTCAGTAGGGTCTATGTTCCTAATGTGCAGAACTGAAGGAAATCTAACAAACATCTTACCTTGCTTAATCCTGTCACCAGCTTTTTTTTTTTTTTGTTTTAGTTAAGAAAAAATATATTAATGTTATTTTTTTTACAGCTTCTACATTGTTAAATATATATAGTAAATATATTGTCTCTATATTTGAAATACTTTTTGCATTGTTTTTAGCCTGATTTCTTCATACTATATACATATGTATAAATAGCTATATATATATAAACTAAAATCTGACTAAACGAGACCAATGGAAGAATCTCTACACGTTTACTCAATCTACTGACAATAACAATCAAATCCCACTCAAATTCCATTGCAACATATTTACAAAAAAAAAGGATAACATAGAGCTAGATAGACTGTGACTGTGATAAAACAGTGATATGGTCATGGCTGGATACTTGAAGTATCTCCTGAACTATGTTGATTTATAACTTTCAGGTCATGCAAAAGGCTAGGTTTTGCTTTTCCTCTTCTGACTAATCCCCTGCTCCTCTAAGCAAAATTATTAAAAATATTGTATTTTGAGAACAGAATAAGATGTTATGAAATAGTCTGCCTCATGCACACAGGCTGATGAGGCCAGAGTTTATTTGGATATCTGAACATACAAGACATACCAATTAAACACACACACACACACACGCATATACATATACACCTTAAAAACCCATGTAATTTATGCACATTTTTTTGCAAAAATAAAAATAAACTTTAGGTTTGTTGTACTGTTTGCGCCAATTTCAAACATTAAAATGCCTTCTGGCAGCTCTATTGCCATGTTCAAATGCATATTCAACATATTTAATTTCTCCTTTGCAGTAAACAATTCATAAGTTCTGCTCATACTGACAATAGTGGTAATAACAAGTTTTAAAGTTTGCTTGACATTTTATAAGTGTAAAAAGGATTAAAATTTCAATATTCCATATCAAAGGTTCTGACAAGAACAGGTGGAAAAGAATTTTGTTTACATAATCAGTTTGATCAGTCACCTTCCTCTATCAGTTGAGTATAGTGTTAGCCAAACTGATGTTTATTGGTAATTAAACTTAATTTGCAACACCTGTGCATATTTATCAGCTTTGTTTTTGTTGGTAATTCTTATCAACAACTTTTCCTGTTATCATGATTTGAGAAGACATACAGCAGTATGCTAAAGACGGGACAATCTCTTATGGGCAAAAAATGTAAAATAAAGTTTATGATAAATAACACAAACACTTCGTAATTTAATAGCTTTCAATGTGATACCTGTTAAACAGAAATTATTTTTATTTAATGAAAATTTAATAAAATCTAATTATAAGTAAGCGAAATTATGCTAAATACAACTAAACTGAAAACCTTTTTCCCCTGGCTATATCAGCAATTTTGAAAACTCTTAGGTGCAAATTTTACATGAGTAGAAGTTTTTTTTTT